>NC_042616.1:182283794-182452021 GCF_901001135.1 Rhinatrema bivittatum
GGAGGTCTGGGTTTGCCCGGATGGACACGATGAAATTGAAGGAGGAGGGTTTTATCCAGGATGTTACAAGCTGGCTCCCACAAATTTTCTTCAGGGCCATAACCCTCCCAGGAAAGGAGGTATTCCCACTGGCGGGCCCTATGGGAAACATCAAGGATTTCATGAACCTTGTAGGTGGTGTCGGTCTCCACAACCAATGGAGGAGATTCAGGAGCTTTTCACGAAGGCCAGGATAAGACCACAGGCTTCAACAGTGATACGTGGAACGTATTATGGATTCCCAATGTAGGTGGCAACCGAAGCTGGTATGTAACTGGTCCAACATGATGAATAATTGGAAAAGGTCCAATATACCTTGGTGCAAACCTCTGGG
Source organism: Rhinatrema bivittatum (assembly GCF_901001135.1). Classification (NCBI taxonomy): domain Eukaryota; kingdom Metazoa; phylum Chordata; class Amphibia; order Gymnophiona; family Rhinatrematidae; genus Rhinatrema; species Rhinatrema bivittatum. The sequence goes on from NC_042616.1 coordinate 182,284,168, forward strand.
AAGGTATTTTAAGTCGAATATATCGGGTGCTTAACCAGACTTTCTGGCCAGGGAGGAACTCAGGAGCCGAGGGTTGATGGCTGTCAGCAGATTTCTTGGCCCAGGAAGCGTCTTGGAGTAAGCGAAGATTCGTCTGGCTCCAGAGTGCCTTGAGGGCATCAGCAGTGGCTTGCACAGCAGGAGAAGGTACTGATAATGGTATGGGCAGAGGTGGTCATGGTTGCTTCCCATAGACGATGGAAAAGGGTGACATACCTGTGGCAGCAGCAATATGGGAGTTGGGGGAAAATTCCGCCCAAGGAAGAAGTTTGGACCAATTGTCTTGATGGTCATTTATATAAGCGCGAAGGAATGACTTTAAGGAGCAGTCATACGCTCAGCTTGTCCTTCGGCTTATGGATGGTACGCTGTTAAGCTGATAGTGATGCTAAATTTGCTACAAAGAGCACGCCAGTATCGGGCAACAAATTGTGGGCCCCTGTCAGAGACAATGTCCTTGGGAAAGCCATTTAGTCAAAAGATGTGACGAAAGAACAGGCATGCCAATTCGGGAGCGGATGATAGACCTAGTAGTGGAACAAAATAAGCCATTATAGAAAATCTATCTATAGTAACCCATATGACCGTGTGACCTCTAGATGGTGGTAAATCCATGATGAAATCAGTGGAGAAGTGTGTCCACTGTTCTTCGGGAGCTGGGAGTGGCTGGAGCAAACCCCCATGGTCGCCCGACTGGGGGGTTTTGCTGAGCGCAAGTGTTGCAGGAATCAACGTACACTTTAGAATCAGAGACCATAATGGGCCACCAGAAGAACCGCTGGAACAGCACTAGGGTTCGCGCTCGCCCTGGGTGGCCGGCAAACATAGAGTAATGCGCCCACCAAGGACTCTTTCACGGATTCGACGGGGCACAACAGTCTTCCCAGTGGGAACTGGGTGAGTGTCAGACAGACAAATACAAGCTGGGTCAATAACATGACCGGGTTCTTCTGGGGTGTCTTCTGGTTCAAAAGAACATGATAGGGCATCTGCCTGGAGATTTTTCCCAGCTGGATGATAACGAAGCTCGAAGTTAAATTTAGAAAAAAACAAAGCCCATCGGACTTGACAGGCGTTAAGATGTTGGGCATGGCTCAAGTGTTCCAGATTCTTGTGATCTGTGAATACAGTGAACTTATGTTAAGCACCCTCTAGCCATGGGCACCATTCTTCTAAAGCCAATTTGATGGTGAGTAACTCGCGATCTCCAATATTATAATTTTGTTCTGCTGAAGAGAATTTACGAGAGTAGAAAGAGCACAGGACTATGGATCCGGAAGCAGAGCGTTGGCTTAAGACCGCCCCAGCCACAATCGCAGAGGCATCTACCTCAATCACAAAGGAGCGGTTAGGATCTGGATGGTGAAGACAGGATCCAGTTAGGAAGGCCTCTTTGAGGCAATGAAATGCTGTAATGGATTCCGGGGTCCAGTTTTGGGTGTCTTGGCCCTTATGGGTCAGTGCAGTAAGAGGAGCTGCCAGTGTGGAGTAATGTGGTATAAAGTGGCGGTAATAATTCATGAATCCTAGAAATCTTTGTAGCACTTTAAGGCCCACGGGCTGTGGCCAATCTTGGATTTTTTTGAGTTTCACATGATCCATCGAAAATCCCCATTGGGAAATTATGACCCAAGAAAGGGCAGACTGGACTTTTCAAACAAGCACGTATCCAGTTTTGCGAACAGATGATTCTCACAGAGACGTTATAGAACAGTATGAACATCGGTGTGGTGCATAGCCAGATCCTTGGAAAAGACAAGGATGTCATCCAGATATGCCACAACCTTAATGTATAACAGATCTCTGAAGATTTCATTAATCATTCATTGGAATACTGCGGGTGCGTTACAGATGCCGAAGGGCATCACTAAATATTCGTAATGTCAGTCTCTGGTGTTGAAAGCTATCTTCCAGATGTCTTCAGGATGAATATGCAACAAGTTGTAAGCCCCGCCTAGATCCAACTTGGTGAACATAGAAGTTCCGTGTAGTCGGTCAAATAGTTCAGAGATCAAGGGCAAAGGATATTTGTCTTTGCGGGTCATTGCATTTAAGCCACAGTAATCCATACACGGCCGTAAAGATCCGTCTTTCTACGTAACGAAGAAGAATCCTGCACCGGCAGAAGATGTAGAGGGACAAATGAACCCTTTCGCAAGGTTCTCTTGGATGTACTCCATCATGGCCTTGGACTCGGGAAGAGACAGAGGATAAGTACGCCCTCGGGGAAGCGTGGTTCCAGGCAGAAGGTCGATGTGGCAATCAAACCTCCGAAGAGGTGGTAGGATGTCCACCTTTTGCTTTGAGAACACATCTTCAAAGTCTGCATAGGGGGCTAGTATGCCGGAGGAAGTGGTAACCAGGAAAACCATGGGTGGTGGGCCACTTTACGCAGTCAAGTCTGATGGCAGGTGGAACCCCATTCCAACAGCTGGAGCGATCCCCATTCAAATTGGGGGGAGTGACGTTGGAGCCAAGGTAATCCTAGAACTACCGGGTGAATGGGTTTCTCTAGTACCAATAGTTCGATTTCCTCAGAGTGAAGGGTACCAGAAAGAAGATGAATGGGCTCTGTAGACAAGGAAATTTGACCGGATAACGGTTCTCCATAGATCGAAGCAATACACAAGGAAGTCTCTAAAGGATGGGTATTTATACTCAGGAGTTGAACTAGATCCTTGAGGATAAAATTGCCTCCTGCTCCGGAATCTACCAGAGCAAGAACTGGAAAGGACCGGGAGTCCCATATTAAGGTGACAGGCACAGTTCAAGACCCTAATTGAACTTAGGCCGGGAAGTTTCCCGGATGGACTTGTTAGGTCTGTAGATGATGGCCAGGTGCTCCGCAATACAGACACAGGCCTGTTTGTCTCCGCCGGATGTGCCTTTCCACGGACAGCCGCCCATGGCCCAACTGCATGGGTTCATCCGTTTTGGCCATAATAGCGGTCCTATCGGTGGCAGGGTTGGTAGCTGGTGGCGAGTGGGAACGAACCCGAGACGGCTTCTTGGGCATCCGATTCTCACGGTGACGCTCTTGGAGATGATGATCAATTTGGCCTGTTAGATCGATAAGATCCTCGAGAGAGGAGGGGTGCTCCTGTGCTGCCAATTCATCCTTCAGTTGCAGGGAGAGTCCATCCAGGTAGATAGCTTTCAAGCAGTCCTCCTGCCAAGCGAATTCTCAAGCTAAGGTCCGGAATTCAATGGTATAGTCAAATAGGCTTCTTTGGCCTTGTCGAAGGTGCAGCAAATTAGTGCTTGCCATGGCATGCCACCCAGGATCATCAAAAGTTTGCCAGAACATGGCCACAAACCTAGACAAGGTTGACCCAAGAAAGGGCAGACTGGACTTTTCAAACAAGCACTTATCCAGTTTTGCGAACAGATGATTCTCACAGAGACGTTATAGAACAGTATGAACATCAGTGTGGTGCATAGCCAGATCCTTGGAAAAGACAAGGATGTCATCCAGATATGCCACAACCTTAACGTATAACAGATCTCTGAAGATTTCATTAATCATTCATTGGAATACTGCGGGTGCGTTACAGAGGCCGAAGGGCATCACTAAACCCACGGCCCAACTGCATGGGTTCATCCGTTTTGGCCATAATAGCGGTCCTACCGGTGGCAGGGTTGGTAGCTGGTGGCGAGTGGCGAGTGGGAACGAACCCGCGACGGCTTCTTGGGCATCCGATTCTCACAGTGACGCTCTTGGAGATGATGATCAATTTGGCCTGTTAGATCGATAAGATCCTTGAGAGAGGAGGGGTGCTCCTGTGCTGCCAATTCATCCTTCAGTTGTGGGGAGAGTCCATCCAGGTAGATAGCTTGCAAGCAGTCCTCCTGCCAAGCGAATTCTCAAGCTAAGGTCCGGAATTCAATGGTATAGTCAAATAGGCTTCTTTGGCCTTGTCGAAGGTGCAGCAAATTAGTGCTTGCCATGGCATGCCACTCAGGATCATCAAAAGTTCACCGGAACATGGCCACAAACCTAGACAAGGTTTCTGTAGGAGAGTCTGATCGCTCCCACAAGGCAGAAGTCCAAGCCAGCGCCTTCCCCTCTAGGCGAGATAAAATAAAGGTGACTTTCGTTAATTCATCTTGAAAGATGGAGGGCTGCAGAGCAAACTGCATGTAGCATTGGTTGATAAACCCTCTGCAGAGCTTGGAATCACCATTGAAATGAGGTGGTTCTGGAAGAGCCAACAAGGCTCTAGGAGTGGAAGGAGACAGCTATTGGTGAGAGGAAGTCGATACTGGAACTGGATTGCTGGATATGGCATCAAGCCGAACATGTAGACGCTCAAGAGAGGAGGCCAGAGCTTCGAGAAACTGTTGCTGTTCTTGTACCTTTGAAGCCAGGACAGGAATGGCCTGGAGGGCACGCAGCTCCGCCGAGTCCATGGTCTTTGCAACCTGTTGCACCAGAGGTGAGGTTGCCGCAGCCTTGGGCCGAGGTGAGGTTGACGCAACCCGTAGGATGGATCCTACGGGTCCCCACTGTCGGCAGGGAAAGAGGGCTGATGGACGGAGGCTGGATGGCGTTTCACCAATACCAGCCCTCGTTCCCCGTGGGTTGAGCCTTTGGGTGCCGGCTGGGCTTAGGTGGGCCTCCGTCTAGATCACTTTAGGCAAGTATATTCAGCCAGACATTTGTCCAGCTAAGTATCTGGGACAAGTTATCTGGCTAACTTTAAGCCAGATAACTTGTCCACTCGCCGGCTTACTACTGAATATGCCCCCTTTGGATTTTAGGACTGTGTGTGAGCAAATAAAAGAAACATATATCCATGCATGAATAAGTATTTCTAGGCAGGATATTAAAAGAGTGTCTACCGTGGCTTCTCCTGCATGTTCTAAATATCTTCTTTCAGACTATAATATTATTTTTTTAATGACTACTTTCCAAAATATATCCTTTTACAACAGTTGCTATTCAGGGAAACCCCATATATGTCCAGATATTTGCCCTCTATCTGCGTGGGTGTAAATCAGTATCATTGTTTTTTTAACTTAATTTTTGGAATGACTTTTTTTTTGTTTCTTTACAGACTTCCTCAGGAAATAGTATGGAAGAAAAAACTGACAAATCTATTTTTCTAAAGTAAATATTAGAATATGTTTACAGTTGCTGTTTTATTCTTAACATAGAACTCACTTGGTGTTCCACCTTCACGGAGCGGAAAGATGGAGGGCTGCCATTGCCAAAAAAAACAAAACAAAAAAAAAACAGGGGTGGGTAAGAGTATGGGGCAGGGGTGTGGCCTGCTTGTTGCAGTGGTTGCTACCCCTAATTGAGCTGGATGTTCACTTGGATGCAGATCTGGCGCTGCTCTCTACATTGGTGGTGGGGTGGAGGGGAATTAGGGCTGGAGGGTACTGGAAGCCAATAGTAACAGGTGGGTGATAGAAAAAGATTAAAAAAAAAAAAGGATAAAGTGTGTAGCTTGCTGGGCAGACTGGATGGGCCATTTGGTCTTCTTCTGCCGTCTTTTCTATGTTTCTATACTTGTTCTCCACTAATGGCCAACAGACTTCACCTGTTGTTTTGTGCTGTTAGTATTGCTTTCCTTGACTATAAAGCCAAAGTACAAATTATCTTCACATCTGACACGATTGTTTCTTTTTGAAATTGCTCAAAAACAGTCATTGAAATCCTGATTATATCATGAGGCAGAATTTATGAACCTTAATAAACCCAAGCCCAGTCCTTAATGCACAAGCTGTAGTTTGCAATGCAGTTCAATTTAATAATAAAAGTGAAAAGAATACTCTGCCTTTACTAGCCAGTTTCACTTCCCTGTAGTATAACCAAAATATATTATGAAGGCCTGTATAATACATAATTAAATCTGCCCTAAAGAAATCATCTTTGTAAGTCTGTCACGTGTTACGAGATGTTTGCTTCCATTGCTTATAAATTCTGTATGCTAGGCCTAAAGTCATTGTGATTCAGAAAATTAGAAAGATTATGATGCATGCTGTCTCCTCATAAATAGGGTACAAATGAAAATGTGTTACCTGTCTTTAATGTAGTGGGAGATGGTGGGATATGAGGTGTTATATAAGAATAAAGAGGGAAATAATCAATGGTATTTCATGGATAAAAGAGTATTCTATTCACAGAAATGGGCTTTTTTGAAAATTTCTCAACCTCTCTAGGTGTAAAATTGCACACGTTGTCTCACAGCCTGTATGTTTATACCAGCATGGGGCGGAGACATTCCTGGGATTAGTTTGGAGGAAGAAACAAAGGGGCAGATTTTAAAGCCTGCGTGCGGGCGCAGATTTTTTCGCTCAAACAAATCTACGCCGGATTTTATAACATGCACGTGCAGCCACGCGCATGTTGTAAAATCCAGGGTCGGCACGTGCAAGGGGGTGCACAATTGTGCAACTTGCACGCGTCGAGCCGCTTCGAAATCGGAGCAGCCTCGGAGGGAACTTTCCTTCCGCCGCCCCCTCCCTTCCCTTACCTAACCTGCCCCCCAGCCCTACCTAGAACCTCCCCCTTCCCTTTGTTGAAGAAGTTAAGTGCGCCGGCCGACCGCTGTGCCTGGAGGCTCAGACCATGCCCCGCCCCGCCCCCGGACCGCCCACACCCCGCACCTTTTTGCAAGCCCCGGGACATACGCGCATCCCGGGGCTTGTGCGCGCTGCTGAGCCTATGCAAGATAGGCTTGGTGCGCACAGGGGCAGCTTTTCGGGGGTTACGCACGTATCCCTTTGAAAATCTGCCGCAAAGTGCATAGTTTTGAATTTTCAAAACCAAATGCTTTCAGGCCCGGATTTAAGCATAGACAATGTTGCGATTCCTCCTGTGGCCAGAGCCATGGGAGGCCTCTTACCTGCCTGCCTTGCTCCCCCGTCGCCCTGGTTCCTGCGGCCATGGTCGCCATCTTGCCGGCACAGCAGGAGCCGTGCCGGGGTCCCCTCTTGCGGCACGGATCCACGCCGGTCCTTCCTCTGCGGCCCAGAGGCCGCCATTCTTCTAGCAGGCATGGGGGCCTGCTCTCACGCAGCTGAACCACCTCTGCCTTCCTCTTCTTGCGGTCGGGAGGCTGCTGGGAGCTCGAACCATCGGGTACTCGCTCTTCGAGGGCCTACCAGCCATTATATCCTGCACCACAGACCTTCGGTCCCAACTTTCCACCATCAGGAAGATGCCATCATTCTGTGAGTACCTCTACGATCCGATGCTCCAGGTCCATCCACCAGCTGCGACGTTACCCGCACTGCGGGCTTCCGCTTATCGTGAAATATCTGGGTGAGACTTCACATCTGAGCCTGTTGAACATACTGGCACTTCTGGGATCAGTGCCTTACCTTCCTGCTTACTATCTATCTACAAGCAGTACAATAAAGCCTCTATCCATACTGTGTTTGCTATCTGAGTTCAGCCTATTGCAGTGGTTCCCCACGGGGCCCCTCCCTGTGGGCGGAGTCATCTCCATTGCGACCAAGGGTCCACAATGCCACAAACACAACAGCACCATTAAGGACGAGTTAGCTGGATGGGACCCACCGGATACTCTGGAGGTCCTTATCAGACTGGCCATTCAGCTGGATCTCAGATTCTGGGAGAGGGCTAAGGAATGAAGTCAAGTCCGACACTCCCATATGACTGGCACCACAATTCTGGCATCCAGTAACTCCATTCAAAGTGGTGGAGCCTCAGGACCCACCTGAAGAGCTTACGCTTCTTTCCAGAGGAATGCCAGTGATTCAGGCACCTCAATTTGTGCTTAAATTTTGCTGGACTTGGACATTTCACCGCCAACTGCCCATTTAGCTGGGAAACTCTCGGGCCTAGGTTTGTTAGGAGAGGCCACCCTAGGTTGACATTGTACCTGTCCTCAGGATTCTACTACCAGTGTGCCTTGCCCTTGACGATGCTAATATACATCTTCAGGCCTTCCTCGACATGGCATTTCTATGGAGCCCTTGAAGACAGCGCTTACTGTGTCCTTCTTATCTGGGGAAGCCCTGCCAGGGTAGATTACCAAGAACCATTAGGAATTTGTTCATCTGTATGTCATATCTAAAGCAGTTAACAAAATGATCCTAGGCTTACCTTGGCGGATCCAATACCAGCCTCAGATTGATTGGGAGTCGTTACAGTTGACAAGATGGAGTGCCACCTGCCATGAACTATGTTTGATCAAAATTCAGTCTCCTACCTTCAAGCTCTGCTGGTCACACCAATGTTGCCTGGCCTACCATCACCCTATTTCAGTAAAAAAAACAAGTTGAGGTCTTACCCCGCATCAGGCCTATAGTTGCCAATCAACCTCGTCCTGGGAAAAATGCCTCTCAGGGAAGGGTCTATCCACTGTCTGCCCTGGAGACTGAGGCCATAAGAACATAAGATATGCCATACTTGGTCAGACAAAGGGTCCATCAAGCCCAATATCCTATTTCCATCAGTGGCCAATCCAAGTCACAAGTACCTGGCAAGTACCCAAACATTAGATAGATCAGAAGCTACGATTGCTTATGAATTACCATCACACCAGTTTATGGATTTATCCTCTAGGAACTTATCCAAACCTTTTTTTTTAACCCAGTTACACTAACTGCTATAACCACATCCTCTGGCAATGAATCCCAGAGCTTAACTATGCGCTGAGTGAAAAATAATTTTCTTTGCTTTGTTTTAAATGAGCAACTTGCTAACTTCTGTTACGCTTGGGCTCCGGTCAGGAGTCGTGAACACCACCCAGCAGGGTGGCTCCAGGTGGAGAGAGACAGGAAGCTAGAAACAGTGTCAGGTTCCAGGCTGGGTCAGGGCAGGCAGCAAGTATCAGAGTCTGGGTTCAGGCTGGGTCAGGGCAGGCGGCAAGTAGCAGTGTCTGGGTCCAGGCTGGGTCAGGGCACAGTAAGCAGGGCAAGGCAGGTCAGAAGGCCCGTAGGCCACACACCAATAGCGGGGCAAGGCAGGTCAGAAGGCCCGTAGGCCACACACACACAGAAGGCCCGTAGGCCACACACCATAAGCGGGGCAAGGCAGGTCAGAAGGCCCGTAGGCCACACACACACAGAAGGCCCGTAGGCCACACACCATAAGCGGGGCAAGGCAGGTCAGAAGGCCCGTAGGCCACACACACACAGACAGAAGGCCCGTAGGCCACACACCGTAAGCAGAGCAGGCAGGTCGGAAGGCCCGTAGGCCAGGTAAGAAAAGCGAGGAAGAAGGCCCGAAGGCCGCACAGGACAAGGCAAGGAAAGGCCCGAAGACCGCGCAGGGCTAGAGCAGGGAGCCCAGGTGAGCTCGATGCCGAAGCACCGAGGCAACTGTCAGGCAGGGTTATAAGGGCACACCCAGAGCATAGAGTGGACAGAGGAGATAGACTGGGCCTGTCAGGAAAGCCAGCACTAGAGGGACCCCTGGTGGTGAGGCGGTTGCACTGCAGCCAAAACTGTAACAGTACCCCCTCCTCAAGGCCTCCCCCTCCTCCTGGGTCCCATCTTAGCAGGGGGTACTCAAAAATGAAATCAGACCCCTCCGAGGGCAGCAACAGCTGGAGCAATTCAACAGGCTCAGATGGCTGAGTCAGAAAGTCTTTTAGTGGTACCAGTTTGAGCCCCTCCGGGGGTGGCAGCAGGACCGGTTTAAGCCCCTCTTGGGGCGACAGCAGGACCGGTTCAGCAGGCTCTTCTCGGGGTAGTGCAGCAGGCTCGGCCCCCTCTCGGGGTGAAACGGTAGGCTGGAACACCTGCCCGGGCGTTGTAGTAGGCTCGGACCCTTCTCGGGGCATTGTAGTAGGCTCGGACACTTCTCGGGGCATTGTAGTAGGCTCGGACACTTCTCGGGGCATTGTAGTAGGCTCGGACACTTCTCGGGGCGATGAAGCAGGTTCGGACCTCTCTCGGGGCGATGAAGCAGGCTCGAACCCCTCTCGGGGCGATGAAGCAGGCTCGAACCCCTCTCGGGGCGTTGTAGCAGGCTCGGACACCTCTCGGGGCGTTGTAGCAGGCTCGGACCCCTCTCGGGGCGTTGTAGCAGGTTCGGACCCCTCTCGGGGCGATGAAGCAGGCTTGGCCCCCTCTCGGGGCGATGAAGCAGGCTTGGCCCCCTCTCGGGGCGATGCAGCAGGCTCGGACCCCTCTCGGGGCGATGCAGCAGGCTCGGCCCCCTCTTGGGGCGATGCAGCAGGCTCGGCCCCCTCTTGGGGCGATGCAGCAGGCTTGGATCCCTCTTGGGGCGATGCAGCAGGCTTGGCCCCCTCTTGGGGCGATGCAGCAGGCTCGGCCCCCTCTTGGGGCGATGCAGCAGGCTTGGATTCCTCTTGGGGCGATGCAGCAGGCTTGGCCCCCTCTTGGGGTGATGTAGCAAGCTCGGCCCCCTCTTGGGGTGATGTAGCAGGCTCGGCCCCCTCTTGGGGCGATGCAGCAGGCTTGGATCCCTCTTGGGGCGATGCAGCAGGCTTGGCCCCCTCTTGGGGCGATGCAGCAGGCTCGGCCCCCTCTTGGGGCGATGCAGCAGGCTTGGATCCCTCTTGGGGCGATGCAGCAGGCTCGGCCCCCTCTTGGGGCGATGCAGCAGGCTTGGATCCTCCCCGGGGCGACGCAGCAGGCTTGGCCCCCTCTTGGGGCGACGCAGCAGGCTTGGCCCCCTCTTGGGGTGATGAAACAGGCTCAGATGGCAGAGCAGCAAGGTTAGAAGCAGTGCACATAGAAGACACAGATTGCACTGCTGTGGGCTTGATACCCCGAGCCAAACTCTGAGGCTCCTTATTTTGTTTCTGGAGGAGCAGTTTAGAGAAGGCACAGGCAGTTCTAGGACGTCTAGGGAATGTGCTCGTTAGTGTCTCAACAGCAGCTGTGGGAAGCAGAGCCCTGCTAGAGTTAATCAACTCTCTCCGTTTGAGAGAAACCTGTTCCTGAGGCTCTAGCACTGGTGTCACAGAAACCTTCTTGGCCAGGTAAGTCCTGGGTTTTTCTATCCACAAACTGCCAGCTAAAATGTCTGTTTTAGTGGAGCCAGAAGCAGAATACCGGTTAGGAGAGCTGATTGTTTTTTCTAATGGAACAGCTGATCCTAAAGCAGAACAACGGGGGCAGGGTTTGCCTGGTGGTAACAGACACGGAAGACAGGAGCATTTCCACCACCCTGGTTTAGGATTTAAACAATTTAAACATTCCTGATAGACTGAGACGTTCCTCTTATGACAACCACTGCATACCCAGTGTTCTTGGTCTGAGAGTTGACATGCAAGACAGTTCTTGTAACTGAGATAGTTCAAAGTCTGGCAACAAGCACAGACATAAAAACTTGGAGGCTGAGGCATAATGTGAGTAGAGGTAAAAGAAAAATTGGCTCACCGGTAGTACCAAGACCTATCTCTTCCCCTGGAAAATTGATGGCTTCGGCATACTGTTACGCTTGGGCTCCGGTCAGGAGTCGTGAACACCACCCAGCAGGGTGGCTCCAGGTGGAGAGAGACAGGAAGCTAGAAACAGTGTCAGGTTCCAGGCTGGGTCAGGGCAGGCAGCAAGTATCAGAGTCTGGGTTCAGGCTGGGTCAGGGCAGGCAGCAAGTAGCAGTGTCTAAGTACAGGCTGGGTCAGGGCAGGCGGCAGTCAGCAGTGTCTGGGTCCAGGCTGGGTCAGGGCACAGTAAGCAGGGCAAGGCAGGTCAGAAGGCCCGTAGGCCACACACACACAGAAGGCCCGTAGGCCACACACCATAAGCGGGGCAAGGCAGGTCAGAAGGCCCGTAGGCCACACACACACAGAAGGCCCGTAGGCCACACACCATAAGCGGGGCAAGGCAGGTCAGAAGGCCCGTAGGCCACACACACACAGAAGGCCCGTAGGCCACACACCATAAGCGGGGCAAGGCAGGTCAGAAGGCCTGTAGGCCACACACACACAGAAGGCCCGTAGGCCACACACCATAAGCGGGGCAAGGCAGGTCAGAAGGCCCGTAGGCCACACACACACAGACAGAAGGCCCGTAGGCCACACACCGTAAGCAGAGCAGGCAGGTCGGAAGGCCCGTAGGCCAGGTAAGAAAAGCGAGGAAGAAGGCCCGAAGGCCGCGCAGGACAAGGCAAGGAAAGGCCCGAAGGCCGCGCAGGGCTAGAGCAGGGAGCCCAGGTGAGCTCGATGCCGAAGCACCGAGGCAACTGTCAGGCAGGGTTATAAGGGCACACCCAGAGCATAGAGTGGACAGAGGAGATGGACTGGGCCTGTCAGGAAAGCCAGCACTAGAGGGACCCCTGGTGGTGAGGCGGTTGCACTGCAGCCAAAACTGTAACAACTTCATGGAGTGCCCCATGGTTCTATTATCTGAGAGAGTATATAACCAATTTACATTAACTCGTTCCAAGTCCTTTCATGATTTTATAGACTTCTGTCATATCCCCCCTCAGTCATCTCTTCTCCAAACCGAACAGCCCTAAGTTCTTTAGCCTTTCCCCATAGGGCAGCCATTCCATGCCCCTTATCATTTTGGTCGCCCTTCTCTGCACTTTCTCCAATGCAGCTATATCCAATTTGAGATGCAGTGACCAGAACTGCACACAGTATTCAAGGTGCAGTCTCACCATGGAGTTCCTGGACTGGTTTTGGGACCGAAAATTCTTTTTCAGGATTGTTTGTTACGACCTGCTGGAGGTGCCAGTTGTCTGGATATGCTTTTGGAAACGACCTGCAGGAGGCGCCTGCATCCAGACCTTTTTGTCCTGTTGCCAGGTTTTGGGTTTTTACGACCTGAGGGAGGCGCCTGCACCCCTACTGGTTTGCTGGTTTTTTGTTTGCCCGCCTTGGGGCCCCGGCCCCCCCCCCCCCCCCCCCCCAGGTCTTCTTGGTTTTTCGTGGTGCTTCTTGTCTGGGTCTTGTTTGTTGCTTGTTGTGTCTTGTTCCTTTTTGGTTGCTCGTTTGTCCTGTCCATTGTTGTTTTTGGTTCCCGCTTGTTGCTTCCCGGTTGTGTGTTTCCTGTCCTCCTCGTTCCCGTGTTCCGTTCCCTCGTTTCCCTTCTCTCGCTTTCCGCTCTCTCGCTCTTTGCTCTTTCGCTCTTTGAGCTCCCTTGCTCTCCGTTCCCTTGCTCCCTCTTTTGTGTTTTTTGTATTGTCGGTCGCGAGGTCACCGTTCGCTCAGTCACTGCTCGCGCGGTCAACGTTTGCTCGGTGACTGCTCGCTCGGTCACCGTTCGATTGGTCACTGCTCGTGCGGTCACCGTTCGCTCGGTCTCTGCTCGCGCGGTCACCGTTCGCTCGGTCACTGCTCCCTCGGTCTCGTGTTCGCTTGGTCTCGTGTTCCCTCGGTCTCGTGTTCCTACGTCTCGTCTGCTCTTGGTCTCGTCTTCTTGGTCTCTCGTTGTGTCCTTCGTGTTTCTGTGGTTTCCTGCTGCTTTGCCTTGTTTCATGCTGTCCCCGGATATACCAGCTTCCATTTTTTGGACCCTCGAATACCTCCATTTGGTATAGACTGATACCCTTTTCCTCGGACTGTTGAGAGGAGATTTGAGGAGGGGGTCTTTGAGGAGGGGGTACTGTTGTGAACCCTCTGCCCACGGGCTTTCCCCGCGAGCAGGCTTCACTCACCTCATGGACGCTGTTACCCGACGCTCCGTCGGGCCTGCCACGCGGCCGAAGCTTCGGATTGTGTTCTTCCTTGCGGCCCGGAGGCCACCTTGACACGCCCTCTTCTCCGCGGCTGGACCCGCGGTCTCTCAGCGTCCTCCCATGCAGCACGAAGCCGCCACTGACATCATCTTGCCTTCACAGCACAAGGGCCGCTTCCCCGGGCTCAAGTGGCGGCTGGAGCCGCTCAAGGGGCCTTCTGCAGCGGCCAGAGCCGCCGCCGTTGTCGGGGCCTGCTCCTCAGGCCCAGCCCTGCGCTTCTCACGCTGCGCGTTGGTGCAGGCCACTGTCCGCAGTCCTGCACAGCTTCCTGCTTGCTTCTTAGGCGCCGGCGCGCATCTCTGCTGGATTTAAAGGGCCAGTCACAGGAAGTGTGGCTGACCCCACCTATGGACTGATTTCCTTCCTAGCCCTATTTAAGGGCTGTCTTCTCAGTAAGTCTTGGCCTTGCATCGGAGTGACATCTCTCTGGAGGCTCCTGCCTGCCAGAGCCTTAGAAGGTCTCCTGTTCTTCGTGGAGCTCCTCGTCTCGTTTGCCTTCGTACCACATCTTCGTGTCTTGATGTCTTGCCTGAGATCCCTGTCCATGTCCTGATGTTCCATCATGATCTTCCATGTCCTGACATCCCGTCATGATCTTCCACGTCCTGATGTGCCTGCCTGTCCGGATGTTCTTCCCTGCGCCTTCGTCTGGTGCTCCTGAGCCTTCTGATCCTGTAGGGCTATGGTTCTCAGATGATGTTGTGCCCGAGAATGGAGTGGCCTGCAGGAGGGATTTGTCCCTGTGCTCCTGAGCTTCTGTTCCCGCCAGCCATAGGTGGAGCTTCGGATGACATCGGCTGCGTTATCGGAGTTCCTCCTCGCCTGGATCTTTTCTGTGCTTGTCCCACTCTCCTCGTGGTCCGTGACCAGCCTGCTAGGGCTGTGTAGGGCGCGCAGTGGGACAGGGTGGTCCACGGCTCAGTCCCGCGGGTGGGCTAAGTAGGGCGCCCTGAGAAACAGTGCAATTGCCCTTCCTCCCAGCTGTTATCAAGTTCCTAGTCTCGTCTCGATGCCATTGCTTCAACCCAAGTGTCTTCGCCTGTGTTGCCGTTGCATCTACCCAAGTCTCATCTGTGATGCCGTTGCATCAACCCAAGTGTCTTTGTCTGTGATGCCGTGCACCAACCTAAGTGTCGCCTGTGACGCCGTTGCATCAACCCAAGTCTCGTCTCCGATGGTCTCTCTCCGATGCCGTTGCATCAACCCACGTCTCGTCCGTGATGCCGTCGCATCAATCATAGTCCTGTCTACGTGTCAAGGTCTCCGTCTGCCCTCACCTCAGGCCAGGCCTGCTGCTCCGTGCTGTTCCACGCAGCAGGTCCAAAAAGGCTCGGAATGGTCAGAGGACCATTCAACTTCCAAATTCCTCTGTTGTTGGCCATGGGAGCTTGCAGGCCTGGTGGAGGGTCAAACTGTCAGCCATGCTGGAACATGCCATCAACCCCCGGGTCGGTCCTGGACGCGTCTGGGGTCGGGCTGAGGCCCAAGGGCACACTAAACACCCTGAGCAGGGCTCGCTGTAGTGCCCCGTTCACAACACTATATGCATCACCTTGCACTTGTCCACTTTAAATTTCATCTGCCATTTGGAAGCCCAATCTTCCAGTCTCGCAAGGTCCTCCTGCAATTCATTACAATCCGCTACATAGAATCCTGCCTAGAATGTGCAGCGAACAAAAGCTCCCGAGCATAGCATTGGGGTCTGCTTCAACCACTACCTGCTCCCTAGGAACCTTGGATGTATCTAGCTACAGGCTTTATTACCAATCTTCCTCCCTATAGCAGTAATACCACAATTTTGGGTAATAATGGACAGATTTTCTAAAATGGCTCATTTTATTCCTCTGCCTAGACTACCATCAGCACCCAAGCCTGTCAAGTAATTTGTACAATATGCCTTTCGTTTACATGAGCTCCCCCATCACATTCTCTCAGATCGAGGAGTCCAGTTTACCGCATGCTATTGGAGAAGTTTATGTAAAACATTTGGTATCGTATTGGACCTCTCGTCTACTTACCATCCTCAGACCAATGGACAGACCAAGAGCATGAACCAACCTCTTAAGTCCTTCCTGCGCTCCTACATGAACTAGTGCTAGGATAATTGGGACTCCCTTCTTCCTTGGGTAGAGATCTGTCATAATAACCCTATCAACAAATCATCAGGTTCTTCTCTCTTTTACATAATCTATGGACACCATCCCCGAATTCACCTGTTCTTGGCAGTTTCAGTAGCTTGTCCCACTGCCAACTTAAAGGGTCAAGAGCTACACAGTCTCTGACAGTCTACGCACTAACGTTTAGAACAAGCCGCAAAATGTGCCAAAACTTAAGTGGACAAGAAACAATAGTTGGCACCCCAACTCCAACCAGGGGAGTTGGTCTGGTTAAGCACCAGGTATTTGAGATTTCGTATGTTGTCCCTCAAATTAGTCCTGTGATTTGTGGGGCCATTCCCAGTGGGGAATGTACCCTATAAACTGAAATTACCATCCAGACTCCACATTCATGACATGTTCTGATGCCAGCGATCATGTCCTGGTCCTTGAGAGCCCTGCTTTGGCCAGCTGACATCCTCCTGGAAGAAGACACTCAGTATGTGGGAGCAGAGATCTTGGACTTTAGAAGAATGAAAAATAGGCTCCAGGATCTCATTGCATGGAAGGATAATGGACCTGAAGATTACTCTTAGGGCCTGCTTCCAAACTTCAATCTCCAAATTGATTCAAGAGTATCATCAACGGTTTCCCAAGAAGACTAAGCCCAGAGACTCGGAAGGGCTTTTGAAAGGGGGTTACTGTTTCAACACACAGTCCCCAGCTACTCCCTCCTAGCCAACTGACTTACCAGCATTCTGCTCTGACTTCATGGCAGAATGCTGGCATTATGCCCATACAGCGGGGACACAGCAATAGACACTTTAGCACATATGTGCCCAAGTATGCACATAATATACATACCGAGACGGGAAAATGCAAGAGTTGCTCTTGGATGACTTCATCGGCCTAAAGTAATTTAAACCCGCTCTGCCCTGTGCTCCTTACCTTGGCAACAGGTCTCCTGAGTGATCTGCTCCTCAGTGCATGTTTCTTCTCCCTGCATTTTCAGCCTGTGTCCCTGTTTGCTTGTATTCCTACTTCCTGCTGTGGTTCTGGGTTCTGGTCTGTCTTCTCTGCCTGGTCCTGACCCTCAGTGTTGTGGTCTGTCCTTGTCCTAGTCCTCGCCTTTGTCTCATCCTATTTCCTTGGCTTGCGTTCCTGGTTTGACCTTGGCTTATTCTCTGACCCTCCTGGTTGCCTCCTGGACCTGAACCTTTGATTTGGACTTGACCTACACCTGTCTGCTGCCCACCCCAACCTCTAGCCTGTCTACTATATCTTGCTGTCTGTCCTGATCTCTGGCCTGTCTACTGGATCTTACTGTTTGTTGCCTGCCCCAACAGTCTCCTGGACCTGGACTCTCTCTCTCTTGCTATTACTCCAGGGAACCTTCTAAAACCTGCAAGCCATTAGAACCTAAGGGTTCAACTTGTGGGGGGAGACAGTTGGTATAGGTAAAGCTTCAGCCAGTCCCACCTGGTGGAATTGCCCAAATGCTGCAGCGTTCTTTTCTGGTGATGGTGGTGGTAATGTATTTATGATTTATTGTATTCATATTTATGTTCATTTATAGCCCCTGAGGCAGCCACTGGAAAGTGGCGAAACTCGGCACGAGTCGGGCTTTTTAATAAATAATACGTCTCCACCAATTAAAGATTTGGAAAAGACCCTTGGGTGGATCCTTGGGTACTGTGGCAGATGACCACGCCCACGGGGAGGAACCCCGTGAGGAGCCACAGTACTAGGCTAGACTCAGAACGCACAAACACAGTTAGGGGTAGATTTTAAAAAATTGCGCGATTGCGTACTTCACCCGACCCAGGGGCTGGTCCGGAGGCCTCGACCATGCCCCCGGGCCGGCGCCACGCCCCCAGGCCCGCCCCCAAAATGCTGCATCGTTTCGGGAACGCCCCGACACGCTCCCTCCCTGCCCCTTTTACAAAGCCCCGGGACTTACGCGCATCCTGGGGCTCTGCGCACGCCGGCGGCCTATGCAAAATAGGCACGCCAGCACGCGAGGGCCCTGCGCACGTAAATCCGGCCGGCTTTATGCGTGCAGGGCATTTAAAATCCGCCCCCTAGTTCTTTATTATACAGCTTGAAGAGTACCACCAGAGGTGGCAGTAGTGAGGCAGTCTGGTAGTAGCAGTCTCAGGGACTTCGGCAGAGGGAGCCCTTCTCACTCCGTTGGTATAGGAAGGTTCCGAAACAGGTTTCCCAGCAAGGTAGTACTGTGGATGAAATAGACTGAGAGTTAGAGTACTCACTACGTGTTTGCTGTTGGTATGCGATTCCACCAGGTTGAAGAAGAAAGTGCAGGCACCAAGGCAGGGAGAACAGGCCCTCGAGGAGCGAGTACCTCTTCCCTGTAAGGCACCTGAAATAAAGCAGAGGGCTGCCAAGGAGTGGGTACCCAGGTTAGCAGTTACCCCGAAGGGCAGAGAGAGAGCTTCTAGCGGCAGCACAGAAGCGGCAGAGTAGCGTAGACAGGAACAGATTCGAGTCCTTGCTAACTCAACGAGCTAGCAAATTACAATAGGTTATATACCCGAATGGCGTGACGTCAGCAAGGGGAAACGCCCCCGAGGTTCCGTGCCTTAGGTAATACCCGATTCAAGATGGCGGACGGGATTGCCCATGCCATCCCAGGAACACTGAGGAGAGCGGCATGGAGAGGCAGAGGTCGCCAATTGTCCGAGAATTACTGGTGCAGGCAAAAAGGAGGTGAGCAACAGAGGTCGCAGCCGTCTGCGACTGACGGGCACATTATCTTTAGATTCTGAATAGGTAAAGCATCATTGCAACTTGTTTGGTATGTCCTGCTGTCCTAAGTCATGTAATTCATACTTGCCGTCTTTCAGGATTTCAACCTCCCTCCACTTTCTCTACATCTGCATTAGTAATGCAACTACTTGTATTTTGCTCTTCCCCTCCCTAAAGTAATGAAAAAGGGGACAGGATTGAAAGGCAGAGGTGACAGAAATGGAATCCAAGGAAGCAGAATGAACTAAGTGGAAGGGATAAGAAAAAAAGATTATGGAGCCTCTATAGCAGAGGTGTAGCTACGGAGGGGCCCCTCAGGGACCTGTACCCCCCCCCCCCTCCTCACATTTGGCTCAGGCTCCCTCCCCTTGCATGCAGTATCATGTGACATCTGAGTCACTCCTTAAAGGTTCATCAGTTACAGGGGCTGAAAGCACCAAATCTGCCAGTCCATGATCCCCAGTGCCTTTAAGATGGCTAATTTGAACAGAGAAACAATACTGCCCTTGGCTAGTCCTGTAAAGATTTGATTATTGTTGGCAGGGAATTAACCCCCCTACTCTCAGCACCTTAACAATTCAGGAATGTCTGGTGTGGTTGGAAGTCTGTTTACATAATTGTTCTTTGGCAGTCTGAGAGATTAACACTTACATAAAGTAGCAGCTATAAGCATAGAGGGATGGCGAGAGAGAGCCACAGCAAGGAGAGAATGAAAATAAAAAACAAACAAACCCCAGAATATACAGTGTTGCAAAAAATTAAATAGTTTTGTAGCCACTGGGGGGGGGGGGGGGGCTAGACAGTGTCCGTCCGTCGTTCCCCCCCCCCCCGTTGACCTTGGGCCCTATCAAAAATTCAGTTCTGGGTACACCTGTTCTGTACTAAACATTGTTCCCACAGACCCAAAATAAGAACAAGACGTTTCATCCAGAACCAAAGAAGCATACTTTCTGTGATGTGCACTGGCATGTGTCTGTGGCAGGCTAATAAGAACTTGCTAGTTAGGAAAGCAAAAAACACTTTAGTACATCAGACACAATTAGACGATGCTATGGAATCCAAGCGAGCCGCTTAGAAGTGGTCAGAGTAGCAAAACCGAAGTCTTTGCTAACTCGTTCAATTGGAGCGGAGCGGAGGGTTAAATACCTGGAGGTACTGACGTCATGCGGTGGGGCCGCCCCCGAGGTTCCCGCCATGATGTATTCAAAAATGTAGACAGCATGTGCGCGCGTGCCCTAGGAGGCCTCAGGAAGAAGCATGGCGGACAGAGACGCTCATGCTAACTCGGAGATGCCGAGGGTTTCGGCAAACAGCAGCGGAGGCAGCCATTCTTCCAATGGAGGAGGTAAAGGGTAAAAGAGAGGTGAGGCAGAGCAGTCGCAGCCGTCTGCGACCGACAGATGCAACAGCCTTGTTTTTCTATTGAATACGTTCCTGATGTGTGATTAATATATGGTTATATAAAGTTTGAATGGGGGTCATTAGTGCTATAAATTATATTTACACCAAAATTCCAAACCTAAATTGTTTTAATCCAGGGCTTCCCAAAGCTGTCCTGGGGACACCACAGCCATTTGGGTTTTCTCAATGAATATGCATGAGATACTGTAAATGGATATCCTGAAAACCCAAGTGGCTATATGGTCCCCAGGACAAGTTTGGAAAGCCCTGGGTTAAAAATTCAGTGAGAGGATATGCTTGAAGGGAAATGCCATAGCTGAAATTTTCCAAAATTAGCAAGTATAGTTGTTTGCTCCGGCCGTGTTGGAACCGCAGCCAGACCTGCTTACTTCGCGCGGCCCTCCACGAGCCCTGGCCTTGCCGCCGCCGCTAGCTCCCAGAGTCCGCGGCGTCCTGGGGCTTCTCCCGGGCCTTCAAGGCCCTCTGCCTCTCCCGGCTCCTCAAGCCGAGGCTTGGCGTCCATGTTGGCATTGGTTCTGCCTCTAAGCGCGTGCACGGGGAACTCCCGGACATTTAAAGGGCCAAGCGTGGGAAATTCCTCCACGGCGCGCCATGATGACATCACCTGAGCCCTGTATAAAAGGCAGGGTTCAGTCCCTTGATCCCTGCCTTGGCAATCGGGTTGACACCGTTGGTGCTCTAGTTTGCCTCGTGTGTTCCAGTGTCTCCGCGTTCCCTGTGCCTCCGTGTGTTCCTGTGTCCTTCTCAGGTAGTACCTCTTTGGACTGACCTCTGGAACTGACCACTGCCTACCTGACCATTCTTCTGCCTGCCGCCTGGAACTGACCGCTGCCTGCCTAACCATTCTCCTGTCTGCCATCTGGAACTGACTCTGGTATTGACCCTTGCTTTGGCTATTCCTGGACTGATACTCTGGCACTGACCCTTACACTTCACTCAGACATTCTCTTCTGGCCTATTAGAAACTGACCGCAGCTTCCACTTGACTAGACCTGCAGGCGCTGTCTGTCTCGCCCGGAGAACCTCCCTGAACTGCTACCTCCCTGAGGTCTACAGAGCTTCCAGTTCGGGCCAAGTCAGTCCATTCTGAATCAGCCGCGCACCCTTGCTCGTGGTAGGCACACCCCTCCGCTATCTCTCCGGGAGATCACCAGAGGCCCACCTAAGTCCAAGCTTTTCGGGTACCCAAGGGCTCAACTTGCGGAAACCACGGACTGTTATTGGTGAAGCTCCAGTTAACCTCTGTCTCGTTGTGTGCTCCGCCTCCTGGTGGCAGGCGCTCTCTGGGTCCGACCAGAGGGCCGTACCATTCCTGCACCAGGCCAAGGGTCCACCTCCAGCACATCAGTATGGCAGCTGGTATCTAGATTTACAGACTTTTACATTTCAATGTAATTATTAATCTCACTGGGAAGAGTAGTAAAGATAGCACAGAACATTACTTTGTAAGATACAAATGTAATATGATGCAGTATCTTTGTTGTTTTTTTTAAACATTATTTTCATGCTGTTTATTAAAAGTTTTTAAAATTATAATTGTAATGAAAAATCTTGTTTGTTTGTTAAAGGGACTGCCCTTTTTCGATACTATTTCTGAAACAGTGTGGGCAGATATAAGCTGCTGATTTTAACTGGTTCTGCCAGGGCTGCTACAAAAATACATTCTCAAGATGGCAGAGCTATTATAGGATCCATAAAAGGAGCAACACAGTCTTGTAAATGCTCCCACTTTCAGATACCAAGAACAGATATATCGGATAAAACAGTCACTGAATTTTCCACGGTCAGATAAAATGAATCTTGGAGTCTACTGGATATACTCACTGTATTTATAAAATAATAATTATCCATGTATAACACAAGTCCTTTCTTCAGATATGAGAGAAAACTAAAAAGTGAAATAATAATAAGAAACAACAGAAAATGATTTTATGATGCAAGCTGAATTCTATGGATAAGGAGATGTTGGCATAAGAATATTTCCCTGCTTTGACAGGATTTCTGGTGTATCCAGGAAGTCTTTGCCTTTCTTAATATAAAAAATGAGAAATACAGTTTATGATGTTACGAAACCTGTCTTCAGCAACACCAAGTATGTTAAAAAAAATTAAGTCCATACCTGCCACCCTGTGAAGGAGATTTGATGAGAAATTCTTACTTTGGCACTATATTGGTGCTTGTTTGTACACTGGTTTGGATTCTTTTTAAGCAGAGAAATGGTTTATAAATACTGTTAAACAAACAAATAAATAGAGTGGAAATATACAACTGTTCGATAAAAATTAAGACACCTCAGAAATAGCAAGAATATATGATAACTCCAAATGTCCAAAGCTTCCTTAGTTAGCAAACATACATTTAGGTCTGGGTCTGCACACCAGAGATGTAGCCTCTGCTCCCTCATTTTCAGCTCAGACCCCATCCCTAGCAGCAGGGTGCAGGAGTTAGAGGGTCTGAAAGCATTGGAATCACTGTCAGGCCATGGTCCCCTGCATATTTAAGGAGACTAACTTGAATGGGAAACACCACTGCCTTTGGCCTAGACATGTAAATGTTTGAGACTGGAGCCTTTCCCTGAGAACTGTTGCTGGTACCCGCATTCCAACAGGCGGGAAGAGGCCAGCCAAGGCCCAGGTTCCTTCCATCAAGCTCCATCTGTGGGCGTTCTGCAGTATGTGTGAACCTCTCCCCGAGAACTATTGCCAGTGCCCGCGTTCCCAACAGGCGGGAAGAGGGCAGCCAAGGCCCAGGGTCCTTGGCTGCCAGGTTCTTATGACCTGGATTGGAAACAGGATGTTGGGCTTGATGGACCCTTGGTCTGACCCAGTATGGCATGTTTTTATGTTCTTCCATCAAGCTTCATCTGTGGGCATCTTGAGGTGCGCAGAAGCCGTGCACCAAAGGGACGCGCCCTTCATGAAGAATCTTGGCCAGTGATATGGTGAAGAAAAGAAAAGGGAAGATTCTGGCTTCTCCAACTGTCCGTTCAATTGTGAGAGGGCCTATGGATGATCATTTGGTTTGCCCTGCTGGACAAGTAGAAGTAAGTAACATCAATAGGTTCAACAAGTGAGGCCTCTCTGAGCTGCTTAGCTCCTTCCCCTCCACTTCCTCTTACTTCTCTACCAAATGTCTGTGGGATAATTTATTGGGAGTTAAGCACATGCTGGAATCTGTTTTAGCTCCGGCGGAGGTGTTTTTTGGAAGCTTGACACAAGGGTTGGATTTTAGATCGGCTCCAAATTCCACTCCACTCCTAGTTTGTTTGGACTCCTCTTTGGAAGCTGGAGTGGATAGAGTATGTTCCACACCAATAGAGGAGGAGAACTTTGCATCAGTTCCTATTCCGGTCCCTGTAAATGTGATGGAGTATAATGGTGTATTTGGGAATGAAAGACGTCTAGAGGGATGTTACCAGGATTGAGGCTAATTTGAGTAAATCTATCATTCAACTATCCGCCTTTTCAGAAGGAGCTTCTTCTAAATTAAGAGAACTAGAGTGTTAAAAATTGAGCAAAATATATTACTTTCTGAATCGTTATCTAATGTTCAGTTATTGTTATCTGCAAACATGAAAGATTGTCTATATATCCATTCTAGAATGGAATCTTTTGAGAACACCTTAAGAGCAAGAAATCTTTGGTTATTAAACTTTTCAAACTCAAGACTATTGTCTCCTTTGGATTTGTTTAAGAAATATGTTAAAGAAGTGTTGTAGATTGTACAGGATAAAGCAATTATGTTGTCTAGATGTTTTTATATTCTTGAAGCCGAAAAGCTTATTGCTGAGAAGGGGAATGGATGTAATTACACCCTTTAATAGTATGGATGTTTCAGCTTTTTTAACAGATTCACAAGATTTGATTAGAACTAGAGCTACTGGTGCATATGGGTAGTGTGGGTGTTGGTTTGTTTCAGTCCTGTTACTGCTGTAGCAGTTTTTGTTATGATAACACAAATGGTTAATGTGCTGGATCTCTTGTTTTGTATACTGTACAATTGAAATGTTGTCCTTGTAACCTGTGCATTACCGTAATAAAGATATATTTAAAAAAACAGAACTAGTGTTACTCTCATTGTTTCTTTTGTGGCTGACCTAGACAAGGAATTAGTACTTTGGCAATATTTTAGATATTAGATGGAGAAATTATGTGGAGCTACAATTCAAATTTTCCAGACATCTCTCGTGAGAAGCAGTTGCATAGGAAAAGTTTTCTTTCATTAGGATTTGAGGTTCAGGCACTAGGGGGTATATTTTTCTTAAAATTTCTGTTGCATCCGTCAGGCTCAGATGATTTGCCCGACATGCCTCACCTTTCTCTCAGCTTTCTCCACCAGCCTCGGAAGTATGGCATCCATGGCGTCTCCCTGTCGCATCCTCCAGCTTCCTCGGAGCAACTCAGGTGCGGCGTTCGGCCATCTTGAATTGAGGCCTCAGGGCACGCGCGCATGCGCGTCCCTACCTTTGTAGCAATGTTGGCGCGAACCTCGGGGGCGTCTCCCTCGAGTGACGTCACTGCTTCCACATATTAAGGTTACCCATTTGCTGACTCTCGCCGAGTTAGCAAGGATTGGTATGCTTCGGTCTGAAGCTACTCTGCCGCTTCTATCCACTGGAAGCTATCTTCACCTTTTGGGGTTCTCTAACCTGGGTACCCGCTCCTCGGGGACCCTCTGCTTATTTACAGGTGCCTATCTTCTTATAGGTACTCGCTCCTCGAGGGCTTGTATGTCTATCCTGGTGCCTGCTCCATTCTTCAACCTGCTGGAAATCCATCTATTCCTCGCTACCTCTCTGCATCAGGCCCTACACCACCATTGTGGAACGGGTCTCCTCTGCCGAGGACCACGGACTGCTAACACCTATCCTCTCTACTGCTCATTGGGATTCTCTCTACTCAGCTACGGGAGTGTGTTTAACCTCTGTCAGTCTGTCTCTCCTACCTTATTGGACATCTCTCCTGTCTCTCCTGCCTTATTGGACATCTGCATCGGGGCCTTACACCACCATTGTGGGACGGGTTCCCCTCACCAAGGATTACAGACTGCTACTAGCTAACCTGCTCTCTACTGCCACCTCTGGTGGTCATCCTAGCTGTACAATAAAATAAACTATCTCTGTGTTTGTGCTATTGAGTCTAGCCCGGTGCATCAGTCTCCTTACAGGGCTCCTCCCCATAGGAGATAACATCACTGTTGCCCCTGAGAATCCACCAAACACCTCAACATCAAAACAGATTGCTAACTCTATGGATTCAGCTCAGCTCACCGTGTTGCAGGCCATTCCAGGCCTGGCCCAGCAAACTGTTGAACAACAGAAATCGCTGGATAGTTGACTTTGGCCTTTAATCTACTGCACTCACAGATGAACGCTTCTACTACCTCAGGTAAAGAAGAAAAACTGTCAGAGGTGATGGTAAAATGGTTGTACCCCTTTCCGCTCCTATTCGCTTCTCTGGAGAAGCCTGGAGATGCAGGAGATTTCTCAATCAATGCTGTATGCATTTTGCACTTCAGCCTAATAATTTTCCCACAGCCTATGCCAAGACAACATACATTTTGTCTTATCTGGATAGAAGAGCACTGACTTGGGCTTCTCCACTGTGGGAGTGTGATGACCCTATTTTGAAGAACCTTACTGGATTTTTGTAACTGTACAAATCCATCTTCGACGATCCTGCCAGATACAGGATCTGCACTGGTCCATTTACAGCAAGGTAGTAAGCCTTTGCCTGACTTCGCCATTGAGTTTAAGACGTTGGCTTCAGAGTTGAACTGAGACCCGAGATGCCTGAAGACCCTTTTCTTTTTAGGCCTGAACTCCCGATTGAAAGATGAGTTGGCAGTTCGAGAAATGCCTGAGACCTTAGAGGACCTGATGAAGTTAACCGTAAGAATTGATCAGCGACTTCGGGACAAGGTTAACATAAGAACATAAGAAATTGCCATGCTGGGTCAAACCAAGGGTCCATCAAGCCCAGCATCCTGTTTCCAACAGAGGCCAAACCAGGCCACAAGAACCTGGCAATTACCCAAACACCTAGAAGATCCCATGCTACTGATGCAATTAATAGCAGTGACTATTCCCTAAGTAAACTTGATTAATAGCAGTTAATGGACTTCTCTTCCAAGAACTTATCCAAACCTTTTTTGAACCCAGCTACACTAACTGCACTAACCACATCCTCTGGCAACAAATTCCAGAGATTTATTGTGCGTTGAGTGAAAAAGAATTTTCTCCGATTAGTCTTAAATGTGCTACTTGCTAACTTCATGGAATGCCCCCTAGTCCTTCTATTATTCGAAAGTGTAAATAACCGAGTCACATCTACTCGTTCAAGACCTCTCATGATCTTAAAGACCTCTATGATATCCCCCCTCAGCCGTCTCTTCTCCAAGCTGAACAGCCCTAACCTCTTCAGCCTTTCCTCATAGGGGAGCTGTTCCATCCCCTTTATCATTTTGGTTGCCCTTCTCTGTACCTTCTCCATTGCAACTATATCTTTTTTGAGATACGGCGACCAGAATTGTACACAGTATTCAAGGTGTGGTCTCACCATGGAGCGATATAGAGGCATTATGACATTTTCCGTTTTATTAACCATTCCCTTCCTAATAATTCCTAACATTTTATTTGCTTTTTTGACTGCTGCAGCACACTGAGCTGACGATTTCAATGTATTATCTACTATGACGCCTAGATCTCTTTCTTGGGTGGTAGTTCCTAATATGGAACCTAACATCGTGTAACTACAGCTAGGGTTATTTTTCCCTATATGCAACACCTTGCACTTGTCCACATTAAATTTCATCTGCCATTTGGATGCCCAATCTTCCAGTCTTGCAAGGTCCTCCTGTAATGTATCACAGTCTGCTTGTGATTTAACTACTCTGAATAATTTTGTATCATCTGCAAATTTGATAACGTCACTCATTGTATTCCTTTCCAGATCATTGATATATATATTGAAAAGCACCGGTCCAAGTACAGATCCCTGAGGCACTCCACTGTTTACCCTTTTCCACTGAGAAAATTGACCATTTAGTCCTACTCTCTGTTTCCTGTCTTTTAACCAGTTTGTAATCCACGAAAGGACATCGCCTCCTATCCCATGACTTTTTAGTTTTCGTAGAAGCCTCTCATGAGGGACTTTGTCAAACGCCTTCTGAAAATCCAAATACACTACATCTACCGGTTCACCTTTATCCACATGTTTATTAACCCCTTCAAAAAAATGAAGCAGGTTTGTTAGGCAAGACTTCCCTTGGGTAAATCCATGTTGACTGTGTCCCATTAAATCATGTCTTTCTATATGCTCTACAATTTTGATCTTGAGGATAGTTTCCACTATTTTTCCCGGCACTGAAGTTAGGCTCACTGGTCTATAGTTACCCGGATCACCCCTGGAGCCTTTTTTAAATATTGGGGTTACATTGGCCACCCTCCAGTCTTCAGGTACAATGGATGATTTTAATGATAGGTTACAAATTTTAACTAATAGGTCAGAAATTTCATTTTTGAGTTCCTTTAGTACCCTGGGATGCATACCATCCGGTCCAGGTGACTTGCTACTCTTTAGTTTGTCAATCTGGCCTACTATATCTTCCAGGTTCAAGAGGTTAAAGGTTCCAAGAGGCTTAGCCAGGGAGAGATCCGAGTCAAGACTCTACCTAAGCCTATTCCATTTAAAGTGGGGTCGGGTGAAGAGGAACCTATGCAACTAGGCCGTAGTCACCAGACTTCGAAGGACAGAAGACAGCGGAGAAGATTAGGCCTCTGCATGTATTGTGGGCAAGCCGGCCATGCAGTACAAACATGCCCGATCTGTCCGGGAAACGGGTAGACCTAAGTCCTGTGGGAGGACTCTTCTTAGGTCTAACTGCTCCTTCTCCTCCACTCTCTCTCTACCAGTCTCCCTGATTAACGGACCACTTGAATTTCAGATTCTTGCCCTAGTGGACTCCGGGGCAGGAGGGAATTTTATCCTGAGACGTCTAGTGGAACACCTTCGTATCCCCACTATGACTATGAAGCCGCCGCTTCTGTTATCCTCTATTCATGGGGAGCCCTTACCAGGTGAAGTAACTCTACAAACAGAACAGGTCAGTTTAAGGACTGGAGCTCTTCATATAGAATCCCTTAGTCCTCGGGTTACCATGGCTGCAAGAGCACATGCCTCAATTCAACTGGGCTACACTGGAGCTTTCACGCTGGGGCCCAGATTGCCATGGCAAGTGTTTGAAGGAAGTCTCACCACTGCCCTGTATGCCTACAATTCCGTTGATGCCAGGGTTACCACCGCAATACGCGTTGTTTCAAGACGTGTTTTCTAAGGAAGCTGCTGACATACTTCCTCCACATCGATCCTATGACTGTGTGATTAACTTGAAACCTAATACTGAACCACCTAAGGGAAGAGTATACCCCCTCTCGGTGGTGGAAAATAAAGTGATGTCAGAATACACACAAATAGCAGCATAACAGTAGCACATCAGAAAGAGTGTCTGTGTCAGAGTGTGTGACAGACACACACCCATACACATTTTGTCTGTGAGAGTGCTTATGTGTGGGTGTCTTTCTCTCTGACACACACTCTATGTGGTAATGTCTTTAGGTCTGAGAAAGAGTATATGTCTTTGTGTGTATGCCAATAAAGTTTCTGCAGTCTAAAAATTTATAGGTAACTGAGTGTGTGTGTCTGACACTGGCTGGCAGTCTCATTGCTTGCAACTGGTTCAAGAGCCAGACTGGAAATCCAGGATATATCTCTATAAAAGATATAATAGGATGTATAGGGGGCCCAACCAATTTGCATGGTTGGAATGGGGACTGCAGCTCTGCTCATCCCTGGTCTAGAATGTGCTCAACTTCTTCATTATTTGGGAAAGATGACATTTATTTTGAAAATATTTTGGTTCAATTATGCTGGATTCCAGTGTCAACTTGGCATGCTTTTGGGAGCTGTTGACACGTGTTGCAGGGTTCGTGCATAAGGGCGTTAGATACCCCATGGGCTGGTTTACAAAAAAATCCCCTGGGCTATTTTCCAGCTATTTGCCCCTGCTTGCTCCCCCCACACCATCCTTGCTCCTATCTCTTCTTCTATCATCCCTGCTTGACCCATCTTTTATTTTTGCCCTGGCAATACCCTGCTAACAGGAAATCTTTGCTGAAAGCCTGGCACTTCTATATCTTGCTTCCTGCCCCTGGCATCACTCTCCAGTATGATTCAGTGTACCATGTGGGAGAGAGAGATGACAGGGGCAGGAAGCAGCATTGAGAAGTGCTAGGACCCCCTGCTAGCTCTCATTTTGGTGAGGGCAGCAGCAGCACTTTGGCCTCACGGGCTTTGGGGAAAGAGGCAACAGTTGGCAATATTTCTTCTTTGCCTCATAGGCAGTGGTGCAAATTAAGGTAGCAGCAACCCTTTTTCTGCCCCATAAGCCCTATCAGAAGAGGGACACTGGCAACCCCTGGTGCTTGGCACCTTGTGTAACCAACCAGGTCACATGTTCCAAAAGCCAGCACTGCTCTTAGTGCCTTCAAAGTGTAGGAATGCCTGGGCCGGATGAAAGACTATTTACATAAGTGCTCTCCAGCAGCCTATGAGATGAATACTTGTATAAAGTAGTTGCCTTAACCACAGAAGGTGCAAGAAACAGGGCAGGGCGAGAGTGAAGAAATGGGAGCTACTGTGAGTTGCCAGAAATTAAAAGGATTTTGCAGCCACTGTCCTGAAGATCTACATCGGGCTGGGGGTGGGAGCTGATCACGGTACCCCATGTTAACCTCGGACCCCATCAAAAATTCAGTTCTGGTTAAGCCCCTTTACAGATAGGGCTCACTCCCAATCTACAGTAGTACTGCTTTACGCCGCCTTCCTATAGGCCCGATATTATTCCTCATGCCGCAGCGCCAGCAAGAGATTGGCCTCGCCGCCTCAATAGTGAACCCCACAGCCCCGCGCACGTGACAACCGCTCTCCCCAGCCGCCCCTGCCAGCCTTCAGAGCTATGCCATCCAATCCGCGAGCCGCCGTACCCTGCTAACCCGAAACTCGACCATTGGTGAGCGGTCTCGTCCGTCACAGCGCGGCAGCCAATCGTTTCTCCCCTTCCTCTTCTCTGCCCCCCCCCTTCCCTTTCTTCTCTCTCTCTGTTGGTGGGAAGCCCTGCTTGAGCATTCGGCGGCGCTGTTGACGTGGGATGCGTCCGCCTTCGCTTGTACCCGGCTGAGGCTCGGGAGCCGGGTAGTTTGCCACCAGTAGGCAGCGGAGGTCGGCGGCGGCGTGGACGTGCTCTTGAGTTGTTGCGATGCTGGCGTGCGCGCGTCCCCGAACCCTTCCCTAGCTGTGCCTGAGTAGTGGCGGCCGGTTAGAGTTCCCGTGACCCCCTCGCGCTCTTCCCCCCCCCCCCACCTCCCCGGTTGGAACATGTAGAGGCCAGAGGCGGCGGGTGGGGAGGTCGGAAGCGCCGCTTTGCTCGGCGGCGGGTAGTTGAGAGGCTGGGCCCTCTGTACCCACCGGTTGCCCTGAAGCGGCTGTTAGCGGTTGGCGACGCTCGCGGCTTCGCCCGCTGCTGTTTTCGGAGGAGGGGTGCACGCGCGGGGGGTGAGGGTGGAAGGCTCATGTCCTCCTCCTCCTCTGCCTCCTCGCACCACCCGCAGAGGCTGAGGCGCAGCGCCGGCTCCCCCACGGCCCCCGGCGGTGCTGTTGCTGCAGCTGTTGCGGGGGTGGGGGGCGCGGGCGGCGGCGCCGGCGGACGCTTGCTGCAGCCCATCCGAGCCACTGTCCCCTACCAGTTGCTGAGGGGCAGTCAGCAGAGCCCGACCCGCTGCCCGTCCGCCTCTGTGGGCAGCAACACCGGTCGCTGCCCGAGCCCGCCCAGCCCCACCTCTCAGCCGCTCGCCGTCCCCGGGGGAGCGGAGCCGCTGGGCAGGGGTCAACTGGGCCGAGCCCGCCGCTCCCCGCCGGACAGCTGCAGGAGGAGCCGTTCGCCCGAGAGCCGGAGTCCCAGCTCCCCGGGGTGCCGAGGTAAGCAAACGAAAACCACTTTTTCTCATAACATCAGGGGGTGGGAAAAAAAAAAGTTTTAACCCCAACGTGGGCGACTTGCGGCTTTTTACACTTCCTTTTAATTTTTGCAGTGACTGAGCTCTTGCTTACTTGGATCAGTTCTAAGGTTGACATTTACCTATGCAATAAAATCTTCTGTCTGTGGTGCGTGCTGCAACTGAAACTTTTTTTTTTTTTAATGTTTGTTAAATATTCTGCTGTGGCTGCCGGGATTTTTTTTGGTTCCCGTTCCTTATTTTTGCCTGTGAGTTGCAGGGATTTTGAATCCGTCACTGGAAGGACAAACTTAAGGCTTGCTGTACCTTTGGAGTGGCTCACTTGGTTTCACTGATGTAAACGTGCGAGCTAGGGCTTTTTGGGGGAAAGTTTGAGCAGGATGAACTGTTTTAACTTGCCCCAGGACCTGAGAAACAACTCTTTATGTATAGAGTCTGAATGTAGAACCAGAGTGTTTGAATTTAACAGATTGAGATGCAGATATCATCACAGATTAATCTGGCACACCGGTTATTTTAATTCAGGAATAGTGGTGCATAAAGGTTTTTAGATTTCACTTTGTAGAGGATTGAGATAGTTACTGTAAGTTCATCGAGCCAAATGCCTTTGTTTTGCAGTGTATTAAAAGAAATGTTTCCAGAAACATAATTGAAACGTCGAAAAAAAGCATTTGATAACTGTTTTGTGTGCGGATAGACTTGGAAGAACAGCATTTGTAAATGGGGGGGGGGGGGGAATAGATGAAACAGTGTAATATGCCTGTCCAAAAACTAATATGGAAGATAGTGTTCAGTCTGTATTTCTATATTCCCAGTTGCAGGCGCTTACTTGAACCTAATAAATAATCTTAGATATATACAAACACCCTCAATTTAGAATAACATATAGCATGGAAGGGACACTCTCGAATTTAAGACTACTGCTATTACGAATTGAATCGGTTAATCATAGTATCACCGTCCCAAGATATCCACGCTAGAAATACATTTTTTTTTTTTTAAGACGTGTGTATGCATTTAAAAACTTATCTTGGAGCTTATCTTGTTGTGCTGATATAATACCATCGAGCCCTGTTTCGAAGTCTTTGCTTCTTCCTCAGGGGTATGGATGTTTTTGTTCTCACTGCTTCACACCCCATAATTTTTTTTGTTTATTTAACAATTTTTTTTTTTAGCTTGCCCTGATTTTCATTCAAGTGTGCTAGAAAGATCCTAGAGCTGAGCACCTCTATCTGTGTAATAGTAGAATAAATAATCTTGAACAACTTGAGCATGTCGATTAGAAATTTTGGAGACAGGGGAATAAATTCTGAATGTCAGTTCTCCTATCAGCAGGATTAACTCTTCACTCAAACCATTAGAAACTGTCAGTTTTGCCTGCAAGTGGGGGATGGCAGAGATGTTCATGATGTTGATGCTGTAGTAAGTAGTGAGGTTTTTTTGGCTGTATCAAGTAGCATTTTATTTATCTGGAGGCTACCTTAGGTTGCTCATGTTAAACATTGGTGTTAGCATTTTTTTCATTTTTGTTAAACTTGTTCTTGAACTAATGGGTCATGTTGACATTACGCTAGATGCAGGAAATCCATCCTGCAATGTTTGTGCATGGAGAGGAATTTACTCCCCCACCCCCTCCTTCAGGTCAAGGCAGCTGCTGCTGCAGAAACTGACATCCTACAGCAGATCCTGAATGAATGAAAGCAACGTGATTGCCCTAATAATGACCAGAGTCTCACATCTATGGCTGAATTTTACAGCTAAGGAGACCATTTTCTTGTAGATTGATATTAGATGTCCTCCTATAAGGTTTTATGTCAGACAGAAAGATGTTAAGTGATATTTTGCAATTTTAATCGGCGATGCATAGGTCCAACATTTTTTCCATTATATATAATTATTTGAGCTTAATGTGCACATGTAGCTGCAAGTAAATGTTGCCTGTCTAGTTCATTCAGTTGTTTGTGCAGCACAGGATACACACTAGTATACCAAAATCTGCAAAAACCAAATTGAATGTTTGGTTTGAATACACCTATTTTTTTCTATCATAATTACGTGCCTTGATTGTTCTCATTGCTGATGAGGATGTATTAGGTGCTATAACAGAACGGTTTTATATTCTGTCTACAATTAATTTCCAATTTGTCCTTTTAATAGTGCAATGATCACTTTATTGTATTGATGTAATGACGTGCATTCATTTGCTATCAATTGTAGATGTATGTTCAAGCTTTAAAAAAAAAAAAAAAAAAAGAGTATTTATTCCCCTGTTCAAAAATGCAGGATTCTTCCCCTTCCCCATTATAAACTGTTGTTTTTCCTGCTGTAGGCATATGACAGGATTCAGATTTGTTTTTCTTCCTTTTAAAATATAGAAAACAATTCTCAGAAGTAATTTTGTGTTCAGCTTTCTGTGATGTTAATCTAGTGGGGGTTGTGGGATATTTTTTTTTTCTTCCCTGGTCGTAAGGCAAAGCTATGTATCCCCTCCCTTCCTCTCTCTAGGGTTTTGCATCCTTCAGGTCAAGGCTGCTGCAGACACTGACATCACCACTTAGCAAAGCCTCCGCATGAATGAAAACAACGCACTCCATGTCTGGCTTCTCTAGTTTTGCTTTTCTAGCGATGCACATTGATTCAATTGGTAATGGCAGTTCTACTTTTATTCTTTATGGTTTTATTTTCTTTTACATTTATTTTAAAAGATGTGCATATGACTTGTTGAAAGAAAACATAAAATCTTGTTGTAGAAAATGTATAGTAAGGAATTTTTAGGCTTAGACTGCATACTAAGATTGTTTGCAAATATGTCAAGATTTATAGTGGTGTGTGTAATCATAAACGGCTGCATATGGTTTTCTGGCTAACAGAGTTTAAGAAAATGTAGGACAAAGACTAGCAATGAGCAGCCTTTAACATTATGGGAACCTGGGAGATTATATTTTTCTTGTATGTACATATGTTTATAATTTGTATTGGGTGGTGGACCTATTAACTAGATGAGTGGCGAGGAATTTGTGCTCTTCATAGATCAAGGCTGTTGATGCAGAAAGTGATACACAATGACACTGTTTAAACTACCCCCTCAAAATACAAAACAAACCCCCCCCCCCCCAAAACACATGATTGCCTCCATTTCAACACTGTGGTATGTTTTAAATCAAATTTAAAAAATAGTTGGCTAATTTAAGTTTAGGTTCATGCTAGAACCACTTTTTTGTGTTTGGCGCTCTTCTCTCTCTGCTCAAGTAAAATAGTATTTGAATAAGTATAAAATTTGAGGTTTTTTGTGGCTTAACATTTGGATTCTGGATTTAGTGAAATTTAGGTAATTCTGATTTGCTGACTTTCAGATGCATTTTTACTTTTGTGATGCTGACACTTGTATAACTTGTAATTAGTAACCTATTGTAGAGGGCTCTTATTTTTGTTGCCTTTGGTATACTTTCCATTTGTGTTTTTGTTCTCAGATATGTAATCCACTTACTACAACTGTTGATTTAAGCAGAATATAAGTATTGGAAATAAAAATATCCTTTCAGGTTGAGATTGGTTGAAATTCTAACTAGGTAGGTATATTGATCTACTGTATTTTCAGTTAATGTCACTGATTGGAAAGACCAAGCTTTTTAGTCACCAAGTCTGTTAGGAAGTACTTGTTAGTAAGCCCTTTATGTTTTATTCCAAAAGCAGATTTCTTTTATCCATCTGTTGTGTATGTTTGGACCTATGTAGGAGGGGATTTGAGTAAAATATGCTTTGCATTGTTTTGCTGTGGCATGTGCATACCGGTCCTTGAGTCATCCTACTGCAAAACTCAAATGTGAAGTATGTCAGCGCATGGTTCCCCCTGGGAAAATGAGCTGCATTAGGAAGTGACCAGTCTGGGGTGTATCTGGGTTCTATCTTTATGGATAGAAATTCCAGGTGAAAAAGGGAATAAAAAAGTAATGGGGGTGTATTATCATCCACCCAGCCAGAATGAAATAAGACAGTGAAATGCTAAAAGAAATTAGGGAAACTAACAAAATCAGCAGCATAGTTATAATGGGTGATTTCAGTTACCCCAGTATTGATTGGGTGAATATCTAGAAAAGTAAATTTCCTAGATGAAATAAATAACTGCTTCATGGAACAACTGGTACAAGAACCAACAAGAGGGGAAACTATTAAAGATGTAATCCTTAATGGAACACATGATTTGCTGCAAGAGGTAATAGTGTTAGAGCCACTTGGCAACAGTGATCACAACATTATTAAATTTGACTAAATAACTGCGGGGAGCGCAAAAAAGAAATCTACGATGACTGCATTTAACTTTTCAAAAAGGAAACGGATAAAATGAGGAACATGGTTAGGAAAAAAACTGAAAGGAGCAACTGAAAAGGCTGAGTTTAGCTCAGGCATGGACTTTGTTTAAAAATACCATCTTGAAAGCCCAGAATGGATTTATTCCACGCATTAGAAAAGGTAGCAAGAAGGCTAAACAACTACCGGCATGGTTGAAAGGTGAGGCGAGAGAGGCTATAATATTTAAAAGAACATCGTTCAAAAAATGGAAGAGGGAACCGAATGAAGGAAACAGCGTTAGCACTGACAAGTCGGATGCAAAGCATTGATTAGGAAGGCAAAGAGAATTTGAAAAGATGCTTGCTGTGGAAGCAAAAACTCATAATAAAAACCTTTTCAGGTACATTCAAGGTAAAAAGTCTGAGGGAGTCATTTGGACCATTAGATCAAAGGGTAAAAGGAGCACTTAAGGATGACAAAGCCCTAGTAGAAAGACTAAATTAATTTGTTGCTTCAGTATTCAGTGAGGAAGATGTAAGAGAGACCCATTCCCAGAAATAATATTCAAAGGTGATGAGTCAGAGGAACTGAAACAAATCTCAGTGAACATGGAATATGTACTAGGGCAAATTGACAAACTAGAGAGCAGCAAATCACCTGGACCAGATGGTATACATCCCAGAGTGCTCAAAGAACTGAGAAATGAAATTGTGGACCTGCTTGGAAATTTGTAAAATATCAAAATCTGTGGTACCTGAAGACTGGAAGTTGGCCAATGTAGTGCCAATTTTAAAAAAAGGATCAAGGGGTGAATCAGGAAATTACAGACCAGTGAGTCCATTTCTACCATTTTGTCTGGCAGACAATCATAAAGAACAAAATTGCTGAACACATAGATAAACATAGTTTAATGGGACATAGCCAAGGGAAGTCTTACCTCACAAATTTGCAAAATTTATTTTGAAGGAGAAAATAAACATGTGGATAAAGGTGAGCCAGTTGATCGTGTGTCTGAATTTGTCAAATGCTTTCTGGAAAGTCCCTCATGAGAGACTTCTTAGGAAATTAGAAAGCCATGGGATATGTGGCAATGTCCTATTGCGGATTGCCAACTGATTAAGATAGAAAACAGAGAGTAGGGCTAAAAGGTAAGTTTTCTCAATGGCAAGAGGTGAATAATGGAGTGCCCCAGGGATCTGCTCTGGGACAGATACATTTTAATAAATTTTCAGTGACCTGGAAATGGGAACAACAAATCAGGTGATCAAACTTGCTGATGACACAATTATTCAAAGTTGTCAAATCACAAGAGAATTTTGACAAATTGCAAGAGGATGTTGCAAAACTTGGAGACTGGACATGCAAATGAAATGTAATGTAGACAAGTGCAAAGCGATGTACTTTAGGGAAAAGAAAACCGAATTATAGCAAAAAATGCAAGGTTCCACATTAGGAGTTACCACTTAGGAAAATGATCTAGGAGTCATTGTTTGAAAATATGTTGGAAGCTTCTACTCAGTATGCAGCAGCAGCCAAGAAAGCAAATAGAATGCTAGGAATTATTAGGAAAGGAATGGAGAATAAAACAATATGCCTCTGTATTGCTTCATGGTGACCTCATCTTGAGTATTGTGTGCAGTTCTGGTCACCACATCTCAAGATATGGTGGAATTAGAAAAGGTACAGAGAACGGCGACCAAGATGATAAAGGGGATGGAACAGTTCCCCTACAAAGAGAGGCTAAAAAGGTTAGGACTCTTCAGCTTGGAGAAGATTTGGCTGAGGGGGGAGGTATGATAGAGGTTTATAAAATGAGTGGAATGGAACGAGTAAATGTTAATCCAGTGATGGCCAACCTTTTGAGCTCAGTGTGTCAAAATTCATTTTAAAAAAACCCGAGCATAACTCGGGTGGTGTGTCACTTCTAGAAAAATCCATAATTTTGATATTTGTAGCTCTAATAACAAAATTATAATTTTAATATATGTAATGTATTAATAAAGCAAAAACAAATAATTCTATACCTTACCTGCTTAGTGACTTTTTTGTTGCTGAATTTCATTGGCTAAATCTTAAAACTAATAAGGATTTTAAAAAGCCCCTGCTGTCCCCTTCTGTGGAAGCTCTTGATTTCCAGTCTCCCTGATATTGTCGAGGATTAGGAGGTTATCCTGTCTCTCTCACACATACTCACGTCCATTCTCTCTCATATACTGTTACATACATACACATTCATGCTCTTATATCCACCATAACCTCTTGCTCTCACAGACAATGACACTCTCAGGCTCTAAGACACTCTCTCCCCCGCCCACACACAAACTCTTACTCCCTGGATTTTCTCATACACGCTCCCTGTCATTCTCATTCACACCCACACACACTGAACCCCAGGCAGGCTCCCATTCATTTTCACACCACTCCCGCTCCATCCTGCAGGCAGGCACCAATTCATTCTCACACACAGACCCCCAGGCAGGCACCAATTCATTCTCACACACATACACCCCCAGGCAGAGTCCCATTCATACACATGCACACACTAAAGGCAGACCCCCCTTTCTTTTGCCAGCAACCACAGAACCTCTCTCATGTCACTGCTGCCACATGGCTATTGGGGAGGTGCCGATTGCTGCTACTGACACTGAAGCCCATTCTGCTGCCGCCTCTGTGCAGGCCCCGTGGGCTTCCACTTTCTCCATGCTGATCTCGTACATTGTGAGATCCGCATAGTGCTATTCTTGTACATTCCCAAAGATTACATGTGCCAATCACTAAAAAGTAATTTATTTATTTTTACCTTTGCTGTCTGATCTTAGTTTTCTAATTGGTTGGTCACAGGCTTTTTTTTTTCCACCTTCCCTTTCTTATTTTTTTTGCCAATTCCTTTTATATTGTCTTTTTTTCTATTTCTTTTCTCTCCATCTTCTCCCCTCAAACACACAGGTTCTCATTCTCACATGCATTTCTCTCTCACACACACACATGCTCTCTCTCATACAATCATTCATACACACAGTCTCTCACTGGCACATGCTGTTTGACTCACACACACAGACTCTCTCACTCCCACATGCTGTCTCTGCAAACATTCAAGTCCTCACTCTCTCACACAAAATCTCTCAACTCATCTCATACATGCGCA
This sequence comes from Rhinatrema bivittatum, assembly GCF_901001135.1. Classification (NCBI taxonomy): domain Eukaryota; kingdom Metazoa; phylum Chordata; class Amphibia; order Gymnophiona; family Rhinatrematidae; genus Rhinatrema; species Rhinatrema bivittatum. The sequence goes on from NC_042616.1 coordinate 182,322,633, forward strand.
CCCACACACACAAACCCTCTACAGACCCTCAGCCTCTCTCTCAACTCTGGACCTCCTCTTCGTGGGTCTCAGCAGGATGGGCTCTGCAGCTGCCCTGATCTTCTCGGGCTGCAGCGGCCCTGCTACCAGGCCTCTTCCTCTTCTTGGGCCGCTGCGACTTGGGATTTACGGCGGCCCGTAAGCGCTGCTCCTCTTCTGCACTCGCTGATGCTCCTCCTCCTTCCTGCCCACGCAGCTCCGGCAACATTTACTTCCGGGGCCGCACAGGCAGGAAGGAGGAGGAGCATCAGCGGGTTTAAACGCGATCTTTTTCTTCGGGCCGTGGTGACGTGAGCCTCACCACTGCCCTGCCCATCTGCCTGTCGCTGCGCTGCATGAGCCGGGGGCATTGGGGGGGGGGGAGGGATACTAAAAAAAACCTAATTTTAAAGGGTCGGGCTGTGTTTTGGGGTTATAGGCTTGGCACAGCTGATTTAAAAAAAAAAAAATTAAAAAAAAAAAAATTCCCGATAGTCCACGAAACGCTGTGCGTGTCAGCAAAAACGTCTCTGCATGTCATAGGTTAGCCATCACTGTGTTAATCAGTTGTTTACTCTTTTGAAAAGTATAGAGACAAGGGGAGACACAATGAAGTTACTGGGTGATTCATTTAAAACTAAGAGAATTATTTTTTTACTCAATGCATAATTAAGCTCTGGAATTTGTTGCTAGAGGATGTGGTGAAAGCTATTAGTGTAGCTGTGTTTTAAAAAAAAAAAAAAAGTTTGGATGAATTCCTGGAGGGTTCATTAGTACTTAAGGGAGAGTTGTAGAAATCCACTGCTTATTCTTGGGATAAGCAGCTTGGAATCTGTTTATCCCTTGGGATCCTACTTATGACCTGGCATGGCCACTGTTGAAAACAGGATACTGGGCTTGATGGACCCTTGGCCTGACCCAGTATGACAAGCATTATGTTCTTATGCTTAGGTGGACGAAAAATGTATCCATACATTTTATATGTGGAAACCTCATCCTTTTGCGTCTAATGAAGAACCAACTAGAGGCAGCAGAAAAGAAGGAAGACATGGTTTTCCAGGTGAATGGAAGCTAGAAGCTGGTCTCGTTTAGCTTAAAATGGTGGATCACTGAATCCCTATTAATTCAGTTAAAGAATGGATGCAGGAATAGGATAACATGCCATACACAGAAATCAAGTAGGAGAGCACACCTTGGGCTATGGTGAAGAGAAGGAAGGTGGTGATTTGTTATACTCATGCATTGGATAGAAAGATACATCTGCCAGCTACATCTGTTGTCCAGAAAGGTGTGCTATCTTCTAGGATACTAAATTCAAGGCATAGTGGAAAGGTTGAGGAAGCTTATTAGGCTATTTGACCACTGTTGTGCTGCTCATCCTGTGGATGCCAAATATACATTTTGGGCAGCAGTGGAATAATATGTAGAAAACTGGTAGCCAAAAACCTTTTAGCATGCAGGGAAGTCGTTTTCCTTTGTTTGCTTTTTTTTTTTTCCTTGATAGTTTATTTTCTTTTTTTTTTTTTGTCCCCCTCATACTGTTCATCTGTTTCTTGGCACTATCCCCCTCCCCTCAGTCTTTCTAGTGCAGAGGATAGTCCCTGGCCATGCCAGGGGCAGCAGCCACATCCCTCACTGACACCTGTTGGTAATGACAGCAGCTTCACCAGGCATCTGCAATGTTTTTGCCTGGTTCCTGCTAGCAGTTGCAGCCTTCCTTTCTGATAAAGAACCAGTGCCAAATTTTAGGTGCCTAGGCATCCTGGGATTTTTCCAGTTCTGTTTCTGAGCATGACCCTGAGCAGGTCAAAAGGAACTAATATGTACAGATGAAAAAGCCAAGGGCATAGTTGGTCTCACATCTGTTCTTTTTCTGATAATGCATAGCAAGGGACAGATGTATCTTAGCAAAAAAATATTTGGTAAGCATGTATGATGTTTTGACACATCTTTGGTTTCCTACTTCATTGTGTGGTATTCCAAGAAGGTATGTTGAGTAGAATATGATATACTTGACAGAGATTGATAAGCATAGCCATAGACTTCCCAATCTAGTGAGAAGGGCTTCAAACCAGATTCATTGAGGACTGATGGCAAGCCTGCAGGTAAACAAGTGATATCACCAGAGCAAAGTCATAGAAATGGGCTGGTGTAGAATTCTGTATTAGCATATGCTCAAGAAGTAGTGAATTGGAGGCAATTTAAAGCACTTGATAGAAATTGGAAAATCGATTGGGAAGAGAAGGAAGGCTGGTGAGTTAGCGGTGGGGACTTTGGCAGGCTGGAAGGATATGGATGGTATTAGACCAGGGGTGGCCAAATCCAGTCCTCGAACTACAAACAGGCTAGGTTTTCAGGATATCCACAATGATTGTGCATGAGATGGATTTACATACACTATCGCATGCTTATTGATTATGGATATCCTGAAAAGATGTCCCATTTGTGGCTCTCGAGGACTGGAGTTGGCCATCCCTGGTATAGTCCATCCTGTGAATAAATGCTCTAAATCTGCAATATAATGGAAGCCACGCAATCAGACTGCTGCAATATTGTGCACTCAGGCTAGTGCAGAGGTTAACTTGCAGTCGGATGTGTTTTGGATGCGCGTCCATAACCCCTGATGCAATAAGGGGATCAGCACGTCAAAACGCATGTCCGAATCATGATGAGCACTATTAGCTACAAGCTATGTGAATGCCATCTATTTGTTTTTCTATTTAAATAAAATGTCACCCGCTTTTCCATAGTTCAGAGCAGGTTACGAGAAAACATTCATGATTAAAACAGACATTACATCATAAAAACAGCAATAAACAGAACTTTCAGATAAGGTCACTGTAGATTAGCTGGAAAGGTATAATTTTAGTGCCTTTTTGAGCAGTTTTGTCTTTTATAAAATGCAGCTCAGCTGGCAAAGAGTTCTGCAACCAAAAAGGTGCACTAGCATGTTGTCTTGTCTAGGTGGGTTTGTCTGAGATGGAATTTCAAGTAGTCCTTGGTTTGAAGACAGAAGAGGCTATTATACTACTACCTCAGATTGTGGTGGTTTTTGTTTTTTTTTTAAATAATGCACCCAATGTGCACATTTTAACCCTCAAAAATTAACACTATCCCTGGATCTGACATTGTCTTGAGGAGCCCCAAAAGTTAAGCAGAAAATACTGATTTTCTATGGTTCCTCCAACTTAATATCATTGTGATATTAAGTTGGAAAAACCACAGAAAGCAGCAACATGGAAAATAAATGAATGGCGGTCAGGTTTGGAAAACGGATGCTCAGTTTGAGCATCCATTTTTCTAACCCATGTCTGTGCATGGGGTCAGAAAGTGGAGGTTTGTAAATTTGAGGGTAGGTACTAAAATGGTCATTGGTCTTTTGTTCTGAAGCATATTGGGGGACAGACTTAAAGATCTTAACATATGTATACCCTAGAAGAAAGGCAAGATAGTAGAGAGATGATAAATACATAAATATCTCCAAGGTTTCCATGCATATGATGTGAGCCTCTTTCATCAGAAAGAAGGCTCTGAGATGAGTGTGAAATGGGGTAGACTTAGGAGTAATCTTAGAAAATATTTCTTTATAGAGAGGGTAGTAGATGCATAGAACAGCTAGCCAGTGGAGATGGTGGAGGCGAGGACAATATCTGAATTCAGAAAAGCATGGGATAAACAGGTGATATTTGAGGGAGTGATGGGAATTGTAAAGCCAAATTAGTTTAGCAGATGGGCAGTCTAGATAGGCCACATGATCATTTTCTGCTGTCATGTTTCAATGTTTTTATACCAAAATAGAAAAAATCTCCACTCAGTGCATAAATAGCACAACAGTAAAAAAAAAAAAAAACCCACCTCAAAAACTAAAGAAATTAATGTTCATGTTTTAAAAAAAAAAAAAAAAAAAAATCAGGCTTGATTTTATTCTTTTAATACTATCTAAATGTGAGAATATGAGCATCAATTGGACCTGGTGGATTCCAAATTGAGGATGAACTATGGAAACATCTTGCATCATTGAACAATTCTGATGAAAATATAGTCTCAAATGTAATATCCTCACAGGAATCCACCAGTTCCGATTGATGCTCATATTCTCACATTTAGACAGTCTGTCTTTTAATACGATCAACCTTGTTATCATAACTTCTCTAAAATACAGAGAATAGCATTGTCCACAATAGCTGAAGCCCCTAATCTGGTTATCAAACCTGCAGATAAGGGGGGGGGGGGGAGAGATTAGTTTTGGAGGACTGATCCACTTATGAACAGACAACCTTGGAGCATCTTAATGATAGATTTTTATACTAGCATGCCAATGGATCCTTACAAAGACAGATCAAATGTTTAATTGGCTCAGCAAAATTCCTCACAGTTAAAGAGGAGAGATTTTTATTAATAGAACTTCTCCTAGGACAAGCAGGATGGTAGTCCTCACATGTGGGTGACATCTGATGGAGCCCGGCACGGAAAACTTTTGTCAGTTTCTGGAAACTTTGACTGGCAGACTGAGTATGCCCAGCCTGCTGCTGCTCAGACTAGGTCCACCTTCAGTCACTTCTTTTCCGCAGTGCAGTGGTAGAGCTCCAATTCCTTGAAATTGTGTTTAACTCTTTTTCTGTGTCAGGTCCCCCTTCGCAGTGATTCCTCTGTTTGGTAGGTACCCTTGTTTCTGCCTTTGTCATTCTTGGTGGTCGATTCTTGACTCTGCACCATGGTGCCTGTCTGTCATCGACAGTGTGCCGGCCTCTCTCTTTCGATGGTGTCAGGTTTTCGACGATGCCCGCGTACCATATTTATCATGGATCCGCATGAGGTATGTATCCTCTGCCTGGGGGCCTTGCACGACGACTGTTTGACCAAATGATTCCCAAAGGGTGTCGAGTGCTCCTGGATAAAATAGAAGCTCTTTGGGACTTCAAAACCCTCTGCTCTGACTTTGTTGTCCTTGATGCACAAGGACTTCGGGGAACAGTCTGTCTCTTCCCCTGGTGGACACACTATCCAGTACCCTAAGGACTGGGGAGAGGGAGATTGATCCTCTGTGGTCTCTCCCCTTCCGCTAACCTTGGGGTCCTCGCGCCGGGGAAAGACTGGGCTGAGTGCTGGAAATCCAGGAAGCATACACACCAGTCAGTCTTGTTCCGGAGCAGTCCCCAGTAGTCTGAGGCGCTCCCTGCTGGCTACTGTGCAGGTTGCCGTGCCGGCTACGCCACTTCCCCTTCTATCAATCCTAACCACCCAGCACTTTCAGGAGGAGCTGGACCACAGGGTGCAGTCAGCGGTGCTCAAAGCGCTACAGAGTGTTGAACTGCCGGTGCCACCGGCCCCCTTACTGGTGCTAGAGCCTCCGCCATTGATGCTAGCACTTGTGCTGGAGCGTCTGGAAGTCCTTGGCGCCCTACCAACGCAACCTGTGGCCGAGCGTCTTTCAATACCTCTTTGGCCACCGACGCCCTCCACCGAAGTGATTCCGATTCCAGGTATAGCTTAAGAAAATTCAAAAAAATTACCTTAGTTTAAATTATATATTGCAACTTTTTTTTTTATACAAATAAACATTAATTTAGTACTTGTTTTTCCAAACTTTTTAACAAAGTTCAAATATAAAAATACAGTCATTGATATTGCAATTTTCCAACATTTTCAACCCCGACCCTCCCACCCGAGTATGATCTGTAAGGATAACAATCATGAAAAATTCCTTCAGATTACATGTTTTATTTTTATATTGGGAAAAAAATAGCATAAACAAGACTCTGTACAAACAGGTGTGTCTTATACAAAGGTGCAACTTATCAACTTTTTCTTTAAAATGGCTGTTTATAGAGGGATGTGACTTATACACCAGAAAATATGGTAAATATTATGGTCAAAAATAGGACAAATATTTTTTGCTTGCTATTCATAGATGAAAAAATGTGCCAGACCATAGGCAAGAATATAAGGAAGTCTAGAGCAGAGGTTCTCAGTCCAGTCTTTGGGGTATACCTAGCCAGCTGGTTTTCAGGATATCTACAATGAGTATGTATGAGAAATTTGCATACAATGGAGGTACTGTATGCAAATTTAATCTTGTGCCTAGATATCCTGAAAACCTGAATGGCTAGGTGTCTGGAGGACTAGATTGTGAATTTACCTTCATTTCTTGAGGTACTATTTGAGGCATAGGCATCATTGATAGGACCTGTTGAGGTACATCCTAGAATGCTAAAGGAGGGACTGACTGTATCCTTCATAGATCTTTTCAACTTATCACTTGAAATCAGAGAGGTCAGAGACCATTCCACAAGGGTGTGAACAGAGGAAAAGGAAATTTACAGACTTGTTGGTGATGATGGTGAGCAAAATAATGGAAACTGTCCTGAAGGATGGCATAATGTAATAGTTTGAGTGATGTGCTACTTTGAATTTGTTGAGAAGGCCTGAGTAATAGAACTAGAGGAGGATGCACTAGATGTAGCTTATTTGAATTTCAATAAGACTTTTGGCACTGTTCCTCACAGACAGGTGAGCAAGTTGGAAAAGAAACTTATAAGCTGATCAAGCAGCAAGAATCTGAATGATTGTCATTGGGATCCTTTTGGATGAAGGGGGAAGTCAGTAGTGTGGTGCCACAGGGATCCGTGTTAGTCCCAGTCCTTATCTGTATCTTAACTGACACAAGGCAAGGGAAAGTGTACTTTTGAAAATTTAAAATTCTGGAGCAGTACACTTGCCTAGGAGAACAATTAAGATGAGAATAGCCACTGCCATTAGCAATGGTTACATGGAATAGACTTAGTTTTTGGGTACTTGCCAGGTTCTTATGGCCTGGATTGGCCACTGTTGGAGGCGGGATGCTGGGTTTGATGGACCCTTGGTCTGACCCAGTATGGCATTTTCTTATGTTCTTATGTCTCCAAACGATCAGGGGTTTAGCAAGTAGATTTTAAGAAGAAAAAATGTAAAATTGTTTGCTTCTGATGCAAAAATTCAAGCTGTTAAATATACTATCTGCCAATTCCTGTGAAGCTGTGTATCCTTATTTTCCTTAGTCTATGCAAGACCACTCTAGATGAGTTGTATCTTATTGCTGGCAGATGAAGGGGAAAAAAAGCTCACAACTGATTTCACTCCCCATATAGGTGCTGCTTTCAGTTCTTCAGCATTTCGTTGTTTCCAGCAGATGCGTCCTATGCACAATGGTTTCTAAGGCTTTGATTTCAAGAGGAATTGAGATGAATGTTTTTGGTCTCCTCCAGCAAAAGAGTGCAGGTTCCCGAGGGCCTTCAAGCCCATTTTTCCAGAGTACAGACTCCTTGGAGGCAGACTCAGAACCTGTCTTTCCAGAATATAATGGCAGGGCAGTTTCTTCCTTTGCAGCCATGCTTTTAAGCATTTCAATATTGGTGTGCAGGCCAGGAGAGGCTACAACTTGGTTGCAGGAATCCTAAGAGCTATCGTGGCTTTCTCCTGTCAGTCTTGGTGGAGCTTGGATATGTCAGATTTGTCTGGACTAGTCTGGCATGGATGATAAGGTCAAATTTAAACTTGCCAATTTCCTTTCGTAAAGTCTTGCCAGACAAATCCAGAACCTACCCTGTGAAGCCATGGTGATCAAGGGCACTATCTGACAAGTTCCAAAAACCAACAGTGATTAAGGTGTTTCCCAGTCTGGAAGTAGTTGTCTTAATGACCTTCATGTAGAGATTTAATTCCTAGGGTAATGACCATGAAGTGAAATTTATTGGTTGCATCAGGTTTTGCTTGTGGTGGTGGTTTGGTAACAAAACAATTGCCTTAGATTCTTAGCTTTGACATACTAAAGAGCTGAAGGTAGAATCGGACCCCTATGGGGAGAGTAAACTCAACTTTGAGCTGCTTTTTTTTTTTTTTTTTTTTTTTTATTTCCTCTGTCTCCACCTGCTGCTAGGGGGACATAACCCACTTTTCCAGATTGGGCTGGCAGGATGAAAGTAATTTATTTGATTTATATTTCTCCTTTTTGGCACTTCAAAGCAGATTACATTCAGGTACTGTAGGTATATTCCTATCCCTAGAGGGTTTACAATATAAGGGCCTGATTTACTAGGCATTTTCACATGGATACAGAAAGGGATAAAAGCCTTCGTAAATAAGGCCTTAAGTTTGTTCTTGAATCCATAGAGGGTGATGCGATTTGCCCAAGGTCACAAGAAGCAGCAGTTGAGTTTGAACCAGGGAAGCCAGGATTTCACTCTACACTAATCACTAGGCTACTCCTCCAACTTTCAACCTTAGTTTTGATATGTTTTGAAATCTTTGGTAACCATTTCACTGAAAGGAATGAATATTAATGCATTGAAACTCATTTTTAAATTTTAGTAGCTTTTTCATCTTTGCTTATGCTCTTCATTAATTTATTTTTTAAACTAGAACCTGGAGATGTGGTAGGCCAGATTGACAAACTGAAGAGTAGTAAATCAACTGGACCAGATGGTATACACCTAGGGTTCTGAAATAACTAAAAAATGAAATTTTAAACCTATTTCAATTCATTTGTAGCCTATCATTAAATCATCCATTGTACATGAAGATTGTAAGATGGCCAATGTAACCTCTATTTAAAAAGGGCTCCAGGGGTGATGTGGGAAGCTATAAACTGGTGATCCTGACTTCAGGGCTGGGCAAAATTGTGGAAACTGTTATAAAGAATAAAATCCCAAAACATTTAGATGTGTTTTAATGAGACACAACCAGTCTTGCCTCACATATCTACCTTTTTTTTTTTTTTTTTTTTTTAAGGGGTGAATAAACGGACAAAGGTGAACTGGTAAATGTGGTGTATTGGGATTTTCAGAAGGCATTCAACAAAGTCCCTCATGAGAGGCTTCTAAGAAAACTGAAAAGTCGTAGAATAGGATGCGATGTCCTTTTATGGATTGCAAGCTGGTTAAAAGACAAGAAACAAGATTAAATGGTCAGTTTTAACAGTGGAAAAAGGTAAACAGTGGAGTGCCTCTGCGATCTGTACTTGGACTGGTGCTTATTAATATATTTATAAATGATCCTGAAAGGGGTACGACGAATGAGGCGATCAAATTTGTGGATGACACAAAATTATGCAGAGTAGTTAAATCTCAAGTGGATTATGATAAATTGTAGGAGGACCTTTTAAGACTGGAAGATTGGGCTTCCAAATGGCAGATGAAATTTAACATGGACAAGTGCAAAGTGCATATAGGGAAAAATAACTCTGGTTGTAGTTACACAATATTAGCTTGTATCTTAGGAGTTACCACCCAGGAAAGAGATCTAGGCGTCAAGGTGGATAATACATTGAAATCGTTGGCTCAGTATGCTGTGGCGGTCAAAAAAGCAAACAGCATTAGGAATTAAAAAGGGAATGGCAAATAAAACGATGGATATCATAATGCCTCTGAATCGTTCCTTGGTGAGACCGTATCTTGAATACTGTATTCAATTCTGGTTGCCGCATCTCAAAGAAATAGTTGCACTGGAGAGAGAGTGCAGAGAAGGGTGACCAAAATAAGCAGCATGGAATGGCTGCCCTATGAGGAAAGGAAAAGAAAGTTAGGGCTGTTCAGTTTGGAGAAGAGACGACTGAGCGGGGATATGATGGTCTACAAAATCATGAAAGGACTTGAACAGATAAATATAAATCAGTTATTTAGTCTCTCAGATAATAGGCCTAGGGGACACTCCATTAAGTTTAGCAAGTAGCTTATTTAAAACAAATAGAAAATTCATTTTCACTCAGCACATAGTTAAGCTCTGGAATTCAATGCCAGAGGAGATGGTTACAGCAGTTAGTATAACTAGGTTTAAAAAGAGGTTTGGATAAGTTCCTAGAAGAAAAATCCATAAACTGCAATTAATAAGCAATAGTAGCTTGAGATTTATTTAATGTTTGGGTACTTGCCAGGTACTTGTGACTTAGATTTGGCTAGTGTTTGAAATAGGATGCTGGGCTTGATGGACCCTTGGTCTGACCCAGTATGACATACCTTTATGTTCTTATTTACTGGATTAATTGGGGGAGGGGGTCGTTTAAGGAAGTTTGCACATACTCTTTCCCAGACAAATGCCACCAGTCTCTAATCCTTTCAGCTGTTTACTTGTGGATCATACACAATACAACGTCATCCTCCTGCCGGTGGCCTCCATACATGCTGTTTGCACCTTGGTCTTCGTGGACTTATATGATCCCTCTCTCTCTCTTTCTGGCTCATGCAGATTGATGCAATCTTCTGTGATTGCAGTCTTCTGTCTTTTAACCTTTGTTGGTTGTCATTGCTTGTTCCTTATGGCTAATATAAAACTGCTTTTTCTTCCTGGCTTTCATGGGCTGATTCGACACAGCATCTTGGAACCCTGACCCAACGGTTGTACCTGAAGCAGTTGACTCATTTTGTGTCTGTGACTTTCGACTATCTTTGGGCCTGAAATTCCAAGGGGTTTCTCACATTGTGTACCAGTGGGGAAGTGCTTAGTACCTATGGCACTTTTATAATTGCTTTTAACAAATTTTTTTTATATGCCTGTATAATGAGTTGTAAAGGTTTTATATATGCAGTTGGTATTCTTGGCTAAACAAAACCATCAGCCTACACATACATATTCACACTACTTTTACTGCTTTTGAGGAGATTAATAAGAATTTCATACAAATATTTCAGCAACCACTGAATAACCTTCCAAGATGCATGCCTGAAACATTTTGTTTTTCCTACTTGTAACTCATTCTGTTGGAGTGCAGTGGTGCAGCAGGGCCATATCTGGTCTGTCAAATGTGATTGTCAGTGTTTAAGCTTTTACAGTAGGCCATGGCATCACAGATTCATATTACTCCTGTGGGAATTCTGTGAAAAAATTTTAAACTTCTGCGCACAAAAACTTAAAATTCTACATTTATATTGGTCAAAATAACACAATTTACATGACAGACTTAAATTTTTTCTGTATTAATTTTAAATGTAATTACTTAGAGATGCAGAATTTCCATAGAAATTCACTGTAGGTGTCCCACTTGCTCTCCCTACTCCCCTGGTCACTTTGCCCTCTCGTTCCCTCAACTCCTCCACCTGCCAGTATCTCTCCCCTCCACCTCTAGGCTCAACCTCTTCCACTCTATTGTCAGTCCCAGAGTTGACCATGTTCTCAGTACTGCCCCTCACACAGGCTCCCTCTGCCTCTCCCTCTCTCTAGTACACACACACACTCTCATACAGGTTCCCTCACTCTCGCACACACATCCCCCTCATACAGGGTCCCTCTCTTGCATACACACCCACGTAAGCTCCCTTTCTCTCTCACATACATCCTCACACAGGCTATTACCCTGACATTCACAAGCTCCCAATTTCTCTCACATACATTCCTTCACAATCTCCTCCATATAGGCTCCCTCTGGCACCCACACTCAAGCATTCCCCCCCCCCACCCCACTCTCTCATCTCCCATGTTCTCTCACCCTCTCCTCTCACACACACACACACACATTCACTCTCACCTGGGGCCTTCATCTTCGCCGCGAGCGGAGCACACTCCGCAGCACACAGGGCGCTGGGACCTTCATCTTTGCTGCGAGCAGAGCGCGTCCTGTGGCACACGGGGGTGGTGGCCTTCATCTTCACTGCAAATGGCACGCCAGGGCCTTCATTTTCTTGCGCTCTGTTTGTGGCATGCCGGGGTCTCCTCTGCCATTTTCTGTGCAGAATTTGGCAATTCTGTGCGGGGGAATTCTGCGCTCCGCAGTAGCACAGACTTCCCCCCCCCCAGGACTAACATATTGAGCAAACTGGTTGTTTTGAGAATTTAACAGCTTTTTTTTTTTTTTTTTTTCCCCCAAACAAAATGTCATACTTGGCATAAACAAAATGATCTAGTTGTGGAACTTAGTATGGCTTTTCCTCTTGTGAATTAGATACCTTTCCTCTTATGTGTTTTCAGTCTGAATAAAACTTTTATCTAATAGGCATTATGCAATCTTGATTTAGGGAAAGAATAGAAATTCTTTATTCTCTGGTTAAGGGGAAAATTATTCTATTATGGATGGGCAGTACTGGTAACCTTTTTTCATTTTAACAATCCCACTCTGTAGTTGTGCGAAAAGTTCAATATCATCAAAATAGATCCCTGGTTTCTATATGATATGATTTTGCTGCAGTTTAGCTACTATTAGAACAATGATTAGACTGCAGTAATCTTTAAACGCAAATTAATTTTTTTAAACATTGACTGGGAGAAGTCTCCTTCAATCACATTTTCCGTGGAATCAAAATGTCTGGGAGAATATTTTATGAAATTGTACTAGATTTGCCTAGTGTATATAACTTTTTGGATCTTGTTGAAGAGCCTTGTTGAATTTGGATTCAACTATGGTTTCAGCAACTGGGCTGTGATGCAAATGTGAACTTATTGAAAAGTGAGAATAGTAGCATAGAAGTTCTTTAACTTGTTAAGACACTTTTAAGTAAATCAAACAAGGCATATATTGTTAGCCTGTAGTTCAACAGTTCTGTGATTCTTATCCCGTTTTACATTTGGCAGTTTGACGTTTTTGAAATAAGAACCAAATGATTATTCTTTGAGGGTATTGTTGTGGAAAGATAATTTTGTATTAAATTGAAACCATATGTATTTTGGAATGCATGTGGGAGATCTAAATGAAGAGGTCCATAATTACTAAAGTGAGACCAAGTTAGCTAGGACACACTTTGGTTTAGTTTTCTCTCTCTTCCCCCCCCCCCCCCCCCAAAGGGCTTACAATTCTAATAGGGAGATTTACTAAGCTGTGATGGTCTATAATGGGAGGGGCCAAATGGGGCAGAGGGGGACATCCTTGGGATATTTGGCTCCTCACTGACATGGGGCTATTTCAGCTGCCCCATGTCAAAAACACAGAAATCATTCTGTGGTACTCGTCTTTCCTGTGCAGTAGTGATCTACCTTGGCTAGGGCCCGAAAAATCACAAGCGCACTTCCACAAAAGGAGAAATCACCTTGAGATTGTGGGGCCCCACCCTGCTGCCACCTTCGGCAGCCCTGGTCCCATAAAATCCGCCCCCCCCCCAAATTTTAATGGCAACTGCTCAGCGATGGCCCACTCCCTTCCTCCACCCTTCCCCCTTATTAAATCGAAGTTGCCTATTTGGATATCTCCCCTCCCCCAATCCAACTACATTAATATCCTTTTTTCTAGGGTACCACCTCATCTCCAAACCACAAAAAATGACCCTGTGGTCTTTGGGGAGGGGGAAAGGTGGACACCCACCCTCACCTCTGAACCCCCATATATCTCAAATTGTGATCTTCAATACTCTGTCAAAGACCCAGCCTTGTCCCTGTCACATGAGGCAGCAAGGTCCGGGGACTGCAATAGGTCTCGTGGTCTGGCTCCAGTCCCTGGACCTTGCCTTATTTTGAAAAATGGTGTCGACTAGGTACAGTGCGAGGACTGTTGTCAAACTGGTTCAAAATTGTTGTGTACCATGGAATCTTAATGGCTCCCCCCCCCCCCCCCCCAGTTAATAAAGGGGCGGATTTTAAAAGGGCCGCACGCGCCGGCGCGCCTATTTTGCACAGGCTGCCGGTGCGCGTAAAGCCCCGGGGCTTTCGAAAAGGGATGGGAGGGGGCATGTCCGGGGGCGTCCCCAAAATGATGCGGCGTTTCGGGGGCGTGGGGCCGGCCCGGGGGCGTGGTCGAGGCCTCCGGACCAGCCCCCGGGACCGGAGGACGGAGCGGGGCTGCCGGCGACGCGCGCAAAGTTAAGGGGGTGGGTTAGGTAGGGGAAGGGGGGGGGAGGGCGGAGAAAAGTTCCCTCCGAGGCCGCTCCGAAATCGGAGCGGCCTCGGAAGGAACATGCAGCTCGCACTGGGCTCAGCGCGCGTGCAGGATGCACAAATGTGCACCCCGTTGCGCGCGCCGACCCCGGATTTTATAAGATACGCACGTAGCCGCGCGTATCTTATAAAATCCAGCGTACTTTTGTTCGCGCTCGTGTATCTTTTAAAAATCTGCCCCAAAGTCTCTGAGCTTCTGGAATTGGCTTCATTAAATTATTTTGGGAGATGATTTATTTTTGTTACTTCTGTGAGAAGGGTCAGCGAACTCCAGGGTCTTGTTCACTATCTTCATATCTACAGTTTTTTCATAACAGGGTGGTTCTCCAAACTCATCCCAAGTTTTTGCCAAAAGTGATTTCCCCTTTTTCTTATCAATCCATCTTGCTGCCTATGATTTTTCCAAGGTTGCATACTCGTGTGTGAGAGCCATTCATACTTAAGACTGCAAATGGGCTTTGTATCCCATAACCCAAACTGTCTGGGAACTGTTGCACTAAGTGAACCGTATCTAATTGATTGGCTGAATGCATTCAACATTGCTATCACTTAGCAAGATTATAACTCAGATTTGGTTAAAGCTCATCAGGTAAGAACTGTGGCTTCCTCTGAAGCTTATCTTAATGAAGTGCCCATTGAGGATATCTGCAAAGCTGCAGCTTGTTCTTCTGTTCATATTGTTATATCCACTAGTGTCTATATAGCCTCTCAAAAGCTGTCAGTAAATTTGGACAGGCAGTTTTGCCTAACCCGTTTTCTCTGTAGTCCATGCTCCATGGTTGAGACCTGGCTGCTTACTAAATAAACGCTCAGCTGCAACCCTCAGCTTGGGACTCCCTACATATAATGGCTAATTCAACCTGCTTATCGATGGAAAAGCAAGTCTGCTTCCCGTAAAGGTGTTTTCTGTAGATGGATGATTTAGCCATGGATTACCTGCCCTCTTCTCTAGAGTCGACTACATAGCTAATTTAACTCTGGTACTGACTGAAAAGGTGCATGGAAATTCCCATATGTTTAGAGTTCAAAGCTGTATCTTGGAGATGCAAGTCCATTTGGTGCCGCCAGTTGATGTCAGCAGATGTAATGGCTAATTCATACTGCTGTCTAATGAGAGAACACCATTTACAGTAAGCAAACTTTATGAAGCTTTCAGTTTACTTCAACAGCTACCATTGGGGCTTGGAGATTCTTGCATGGTTATGAACTAGCAACCTCTAAATAGACAGTTATGATCATCTTGGAGATATGCTCTATATGGGGGAGAGGGGTGGGGCAGCCTGTTCAGGTATTAAGGTACACTTGTGGCTCTGATTAAGGAGCATTAATTTATCCTACAATTGTTAGCCGCAGCAGTGGACCAGCAGAGTCCTGCTTAGGTGTCTGTACTTCTCTTACAAGCAGTTGTTCTTCAAAAGACATCCCTTCTGCTCTTTTCCGTGTCGTTCAGCTATGCCCTCTGCAGCAGCAGTTTCCTGCTCAGGGGGTGACAGAGGGAAGGGGATTAGCCTAAAGATTCCACTGCAGACAAAACCTAAGCTGGGTACCAGTTTTTGACAGCTCTGAGGCCCTCCTTCCCACCACCAGGGTTTTTTTTTTGGGGGGGGGGGGGGTGAGGGAAGAATCCAGTTCTTCCTCCCAGAATGGCACCAAGGACTGGTAGGTACTGAAAATTATGAAATATGGCTACTGCTTTTACTCAATCTTCTCAACTGTAGTTGGAAGTAGAATCACTTCTCCTGCAGAAGGCAATTAAACCTGAATCTTTCAAGGATTGTGGCCAGGAATTTTATCCCTAGTATTTACTAATCACCAAGAAATTGGGGGGATTGAGGCCAATACTGGATTTGAGAAGTCGGAGCAAGCTGCTGGTTTGGGAGAGGTTCAAGATGAATAAAAAGAAGACTTGAATGTGTACTCTGGATTTGATGGACACATGCACATCCTCCTTCATGACTTTCACTGGAAGTTCCTCAGATTTGTGGTGAAGGACATGCACTAGCTATTCAAGGCGCTCCCACTCTAGTAACACTACAGCCCTGAGGATGTTCATGAAGTGCCTGGTGGTGGTGATGCAGCTTAGTCAGCAAGGAGTCTGCTTGTTCCCATAAATAGATGATTGGCTAATGGTGAGTCCATCCCAGTGAGAGATTGTGAAGTCCCTCAAAGACCATATGGCTCCTAGAGTCCCTGGGTTTCCTGGTCAGCTTCACAAATTTACCTTGGTTACAGTTTAAAGAATTCAGTTTTTAGGAGCTTGGATATTCTCTTCAGATGAAAGTGTTTCTCCTGGTAAAAAGATTCATGCTGCTAAGGAGCCTGGTAAGGTTTCTCCTTCAGCAGGACAGTGTGTCAGCAAGGATGATTTTTGCCCTCCTTGGATACATGGCCGCTGTGATGCATATGGTTACTCTGACTCGTTTGCAAATGTGAGGCCTTCAAAATCAATGAGATCAACTCTTAATCAGCCATTATCCCACGAAATCTGCCCCCCCCCCCCCCCAAAGGATGAGAGCATCATTCAGTGGTGGATGAATCCCCACCCCTTGGTGGAGGTGCTGGGCACACATTGTTGTAGCAATGGACACAGATTATTCCCCAACGGAGTAGCCTACAGATCAACCACATGCAGCTGCAAGCCATTTATTACACTGTGTGTTTTGCTTTTTCTCACCTCCTCTCTGGAAAAAGATTTTTTTAATCTGGATGGACAACAAGATGGCCATATTCAACATAAACAGCAAGGTATGGGTTTTGTGCCCTCTGCAAGGAGGCCATCTGAATCTGATTGTGAGCAGGTTGTCACAATGCCCATCTTCAGGCAGTTTCTCAGAGGACGAGCAGGATGGCCGACCTCACACATGGATAACATTGGATGGAACCCGGCATGGAAAACTTATGTTAAACGTTTCTAGAAATTTGACTGAGTATCATTGTGCATGCAGAGCATTGTCAGGTCGGGTGAGCCTCTTAATTTTTTCAAAATTTGCAGTTAAGTGCTTTTTACTCGCAATTCCTTTTTGTGTTCCTCTCATGGTCGACGTGGGATCCCCCTCGTTCTCCCATTAGTGTCCTAGATAGGTTTCTCTACATTTTTGGGCAGGAATTTTACTCCTGGTACTTCCTGATACCAAAGAAAACAGGGACCTCTGTCCCATCCTGAACCTAAAGGCCTTGAACAAATACATGAAAAAAGAAAAGTTCAGGACTGGTTTTCCTGGGCATCCTGATCCCCCTTCTTGAAGAAAGGGGACTGGCTATGCTGCTTGGATCTAAAAGACGCTTACACTCACATCAAGATCTTAAGAACCTAAGAAATTGCCATGCTGGGTCAGACCAAGGGTCCATCAAGCCTAGCATCCTGTTTCCAACAGAGGCCAAACCAGGCCACAAGAACCTGGCAATTGCCCAAACACTAAGAAGATCCCATGCTACTAATGCAATTAATAGCAGTGGCTATTCCCTAAGTAAACTTGATTAATAGCCGTTAATGGACTTCTCCTCCAAGAACTTACCCAAACCTTTTTTTGAACCCAGCTGCACTAACCACATCCTCTGGCAACAAATTCCAGAGCTTTATTGTGCGTTGAGTGAAAAAGAATTTTCTCAGATTAGTCTTAAATGTGCTACTTGCTAACTTCATGGAATGCCCCCTAGTCCTCTTATTCGAAAGTGTAAACAGTCACATCTACTCGTTAAAGACCTCTCATGATCTTAAAGACCTCTATCGTATCCCCCCTCAGCCGTCTCTTCTTCAAGCTGAACAGCCCTAACCTCTTCAGCCTTTCCTCATAGGGGAGCTGTTCCATCCCCTTTATTTAATGGTTTTTTATATACCGCGGCACGTTTGGAACATCACCTCTGTTTACAGTGGAACATAATGCAGCAACATGCTTTACAATGAAACAGATAACGTACAACTACAAAGTTTGAAATATAAAAGTTAAATATACAGCAATGTTTGAAAATACATGGTAACTGTGTTCAAATGATGTAACCGTATTATGCATAATGAAACATTATAATTTTGGTTGCCCTTCTCTGTACCTTCTCCATCGCAACTATATCTTTTTTGAGATGCGGCGACCAGAATTGTAAACAGTATTCAAGGTGGGGTCTCACCATGGAGTGATGTAGAGGCATTATGACATTTTCCGTTTTTTCGTTTATCTTCTCAGGTCAATGGAAGTTTCTCATGTTTGTGGTGTGAAAGCACTTGTCGGCCTCTGCCCAAGAGGTGCTCTTGACCAGCCAATCGTGGTTTTACATGTGGTGTGAGCAGAAGGCCCTAAATCCTTTCTCTTGCTCCCCACAAAAACTGCCTTACTATCTTCTGCACTTTTCGGAAGCTGGTTTGAAGACCAACTCCGTTAGAGTTCATCTAATTGTGATTGGCGCATAGCACCAAGGTGTAAATGATACGCCCATATCTGTATAGCCTATAGTTGTACATTTCATGCAGGGCCTGCTTCATTTGAAGCCTCCCCTATGGCCCCCTGCTGTCTTGGGACCTCAATGTGGTGTTAGCCCAGCTGATGAAAGCTCCCTTTGAGCTCCTGTGACCTGAAGTACCTGACCTGGAAGGTCATGTTTTTAGTGGCCTCTTCATCATGCAAGGACAGCAAGCTCCCAGGCCTTAGTGACTTATCCACCTTATAGTAATTTTTTTTTTTTCCATGACAGGTTGGTCTTGCATACACAACCTAAGTTTTTGCCTAAGCTGGTGTCAGACTTCGTGTTAACCTGTCCATTGTCCTGCCAACATTTTCCCAGGCCCCATTCGCACCAAGGTGAACAAGCTCTGCACATTTGGACTGCAAAAGAGCCTCAGCCTTCTATTTGGGGCAGACAGAAGCCCATAGACAGTCCACCCAACTTTGTTTGTTTTAATAGGAATACGTATGGTATCGCAGATGCCAAGGAGACTGCATCTCCTTCTGTTATGCCCAAGTGGGACTGCATCTTGGGAGCCATGTCAAAATTTACTCTGAGTCATGGCAGCATCTGTGACCCACTTGTTAGCAGTTCCCATGGAGATCTGCAGACTTGACTTAGTTCTCGCCACATATTCACATCATATTGTTTGGATCGGGATGGCTGATGCAACAGCAGGTTTGATCAGTCTGTCCTTTTGGAACTTGTTTGAGGTGTAGAACCCAACTCTCTTCCCGCCTAGGGCCCGTTGTATTTGTTCAGGCTGTCCCCCCTGTTATCAACAAAATGGATTATGGTTGTGCTTATTGACATTTATTTGTTTTTGTTGGTCTTCTCTTATGTTGGGAAGCAGCTTGTAGCTAGGGATTTACCCATGTGTATCCTACCTGTCCTCAGAGAAAGCAGACTTGCTTACCTGTAACAGGTGTTCTCGGAGGACAGCAGGATGTCAGTCCTCATGAAACCTGCCCGCCACCTCGCAGAGTTGGGTTTCCAATGTGGATTTTTTTCAATATTTTATTATTCTTCTAAATTCTGTGATACAACTGAGGGGAACCCATGTGGATGCTTGGTATAGTGCATGTGTGACCATGCTCGGTGAGGTTCAGTGAAAGTTCTAGAAACTTTGACATAAGTTTTCTGTGCTGGGCTCCATCAGATGGTATCATACATATGAGGACAGACATCCTGCTGTTCTCGGAGAATACCTGTTACAGGTAAGCAACTCGGCTTTACCTTTTAGGAATTAAGAATACATTGGCAAACTGCCTTATCAGCGTTACATTCTCCTGATTGGTCTTTGATTTTAAAAAGTCATGGAAAAATTGCTCAGTCAATGGGGAAAGCTTATGATCGACCCGTTTTGCTGCAGAAGACAACCATAAGTTGGAGAGTTCTGCATCATGCATTTGAGCAAGTGTAGATCTGCTTCCAATGCTTTTCTGCTATGCTGGAACATCAGTTTACTTTATAGCATACCCAGTGATTCTTGTAATTGCTAGGACTATCCAGAAAGTCTTTTCTGGGGCAAGGATTATCCTTGTGCACCAGCCTGGTCATCGTAAATGTATTTCTGTATCTCGTTGTTTTTGTCAGTGCAGTCTCCAAGTCTGCTGTTGAGAATATCTCTGATCCTTATCACACAGGAGGAAGGCAGGTTTGTATGACAGAGCCTCATCTCTGGCCCTCTGTAGGTATTGAATGTGCAATAGTCTTATCTTTTCTCCTTCCAGAGAAAGTGGAGGGGACACTGATTTTCAGCTAGAAAGCATTCAACCTAGAGGTCCTACGATTTGTAGTGGAAGAGGACTGGTCTCACTCCAAGACAAGAACATCTGAATACCTTCTTCTGTGGCTCGAGGGACTTGTTGTTTTTAATATTTATTTCTTTTATCCTCAGATTTTAGCACCTCTTCAAAGTTCATTTTGTCTCCATTATGGCATCATATCAGCAGGTGATGGGGTGCCAATCTCTTGCAGTCCTTTTATCTAAATTCATAGAAATGACAGCAGAAGAAGACCAAATGGCCCATCTAGTCTGCCCAGCAAGCTACGCACTTTATCCATTTTTTTCCCATTTTTTTTCTCTCCCACCTGTTACTATTGGCTTCCAGTACCCTCCAGCCCTAATTCCCCTCCACCCCACCACCAATTTAGAGAGCAGCGCCGTATCTGCATCCAAGTGAACGTCCAGCTCAATTTGGGGTAGCAACTGCTGTAACAAGTAGGCCACACCCTTACCCCATACTCTTACCCACCCCTGTTTTTATTTTTTTTGTTTTTTTGGAGATAGCAGCCCTCCATCCTTCCGCTCCGTGAAGGTGGAACACCAACTACTGGCCACTGGCATCCCGCTCCGTGAATGCCTCTGTGGCTACTGCCGCTCCGTGCAGTGTTTGAATGCCTCTGTGGCTACTGCCGCTCCGTGCAGTGTTTGAATGCCTCTGTGGCTACTGCCGCTCCGTGCAGTGTTTGAATGCCTCTGTGGCTACTGCCGCTCCGTGCAGTGTTTGAATGCCTCTGTGGCTACTGCCGCTCCGTGCAGTGTTTGAATGCCTCTGTGGCTACTGCCGCTCCGTGCAGTGTTTGAATGCCTCTGTGGCTACTGCCGCTCCGTGCAGTGTTTGAATGCCTCTGTGGCTACTGCCGCTCCGTGCAGTGTTTTGCTGCCTCCTCTTTATTCACGCCCTCTAGACTTGATGGATCCACAGTGTTTATCCCACGCCCCTGTGAAGTCGTTCACAGTTTTAGACTTTACCACTTCCTCCAGAAGTGCATTCCAGGCATCCACCACCCTTTCCGTGAAGAAATACTTCCTGACATTGGTTCTTAGTCTTCCTCCCTGGAGCCTCAGCTCGTGACCTCTGGTTCTGCTGATTTTTTTTCTGACGGAAAAGGTTTGTCGTTGTCTTTGGATCATTAAAGTTTTTCAAGTATCTGAAAGTCTGAATCATATCACCCCTGCTCCTCCTTTCCTCCAGGGAGTACATATTTAGATTGTTAGATTGTGGTTCTCCAGGTCAGTGCCTTGGGATATCGATGTAACTCTATCTCAGTTCGTGATACCTTCTTTTGAACCTTTCGAGTTGGTGGACTCTGTTTCTCACTTGAAAAGTGATGATCCTTGTAGTTGTCACTTCAGCTCATAGAGTGACTTGAAGGCTCTGGTTGCTTACTTCTTCATAACTTGTTAAAAAAAACAAATACCAAAACAAAAAAACCCAGGATGGTTCTACATACTTGCCCTAAGTTCTTTCCAAATTTGTTGTCTGCATTCACCAAGGTATTGTGCTGTCTACTTTTTTCCCCCAAGACTACATGTGCATAGAGGAGTGTCTTAACTCCTTGGACAGTAAAAGGTCCCTAGCATGTTTGAGAAGGACTCTGCCTTGCTCTCGGGCTTCTGAATTGTTTTTTTAACTTCCAATAGATTGGGAATAGCAGTAACAAAGCAAGCTTTTGTCCAGTTGGCTAGCAGATAGTATTATGCAGTTATGTGCCGGGTGGTCTACAGTTTAGACTCTATCAAGGCTTATCAGATGACAGCCTTGGCAACTTCCATTGAAGACATTTGTAAAGCTGCTGCTTGTTTTTCGTGCACTGCTTCACATCCCAATACTATTTGGACAATATGTCCAGAGGTGACACTAATTTTGGGCAAGCAGTTACACGCAGCCTGTTTTCCTACTAGTTCACTCTTCACCTGGTGCTGCTGGCCTATCTTTAAGTGTTTTTTGCAATGCAATCTTCAGCTCAGGACTCCCTATGCGTAATGGCCAATTCATGTCTGCTTGACAATGGAGAAAGCAAGTTTGCTTACCTATAGACAGCAGGATGAATTGGCCATTACTTGGGAGAGTTAGCTACCTTGCTTAAGCTTTGAGAGTCTTGAGAGGCTTCAAGGCAACGTGTGCAGAAACTCCCACATGTGCTCTGTATGGTCTTTACTGAGCTCTGAGAGCTGGATCCATGTCAGTGCTATTGGATGATGGCACTTGCATGTAATGGGAAGTTTTTGAATATAAGAAATAAAAATGGCTAACTTCATCCTGTTGTCTACACATTCCTTGTTTCCACAGTATAAAATTAAGATTTTTTGTAGTGTGCTTGGAATGTGTTATGTTAAATATCAGATGATATTTGTCTGTTTTAGAAACTCTGGTTTTCTATTTCTGAACTTGTATTTAAACAATTTAAGGAGCAGAGCTGTTAATTGCCTGCAGTAATTTTGACTTGAATTTAATAATCTCTTCCTGATCTGAGCTTTTTGTTATCAGCTGCAACACTTTGCTCAAATGAAATTCATGGCTTTGGTGATTTTTGTTTTCTATCTTCCATTGCAATATAATTAAGTGCATATCTGGGGATAACTTGCATTGAGTGACAGTTACAATCCTATATATTTTGCTGGGCAGACTGGATGGGCCATTTCGTTCTTTTTGCCATCTTCTTTATAATCTCAAGCTGGTTTGTGTAACTTGCACGTGATTAGTGTTCCAAGTTTAAAAAACAAAACAAACACCTTTAATGGTCCATGATACCTGTCATTTTATCTCTAGTTTTTGTGTTTTAGTGATTTTAAAATGAAATTCAATGATTACTCATGTCACGTTGTGCTTATAGTGATATGTAGATCATCATATTGCTGTTCCTGGGTGTGGTTTTCTAGTATAAGATGAAGTGTTTGATAAAGGTTATGACTATGATTTACTGTGTTGGTGGTTTGATAATATACCTGGCTGAATACCTAACAGTTGCTAAACCAAGTTGACAGCTACTGGTGTGGATAAATATTTAGTCCAAATTTTTGAGCCAAGGCAAAATTTTCCATGAATTTTTCCCTCTATTTTTTTTTTTGCTCTTTTTGCTTATAACTATTTCCACCCTTCCTACAACTTCTCATCTGTGCTTGTAGGTGTCTGGCAGTTTCTCCCTAGCGTGCCGCAGGCGTCAGATGCCCATTTTTAAGGTATCCAGGTGGCCATGTTGGATCTGTGAGCTCACTTTAATTTTAAAGAAAATATCAGGGATGCTAGAGGATCGGCTCAAAGATGGCCACTTGAGTCTGTCTTCTGCCCTGCAACCTGTACCTGAGGCTAAATACTCCATTTTAATTTTACTTTTCCTACTGTATTTTTCAGGAGCTGTAGTACTCCTCAGTTTACTAACTTGCCTGGTATTTCAATGTTTTTATCCTTTGGCTCTGTCGACTCTAGAGTGTGTGATAGCAGGGAGACCTGTTTGCAGCCTCGTGCTCTGGGTTATGACTCAGGTGTGGTGCTGAGAAGTGTTTTTGCTGTGCCCTACTTATGCACTGATATTACAGGCAGGAGACTGCTGCTTCTATGAATTGCTGTGAATCATGGTTTGGATTCCCTTTGGAGCAGTGGGCCTGTTCTGGCTGTGGCCTGGAATTCCAGGTGAAAGCTGGTCTGGACAGTGGGAGTGCAGTATGAGTAGGCCTCTTGTGCGGCTAAGAAATTGCAAGTCAGCATTGTGTGGCTTCAGTGGGGAGCGTGTAGTGTTAGTGGATACTGTTTAAAAAAAATTTTTTTTTTCTTAGTTGAAGCGCTATAGGTTTTCAGTGTTTACTGTTTACCATTTCTTCAGGATGGGACTTTGAGGTCCATGTTCAAAAGCCATTTAGCCAGATAGCTTTCTGGCTAAATGGCAAAACCGGCATATTAAAAACAAAACTTGCGCCTAAATTCTAGCAGGATAACGAGTCATGCTACTAGAATTTAGGTGCATAAGTTGGAAGCATTCTGGAGGTGGGTGGGAGGTCTTTCGGGGAGGAGCGGTGTTAGCCCCATAAACACATGTATATTCAGTGATGTGACCACGCCACTAAAAATACCCTGCTAATTAGCCAAAGTTTATCTGGCTAAGTAACCAAGGGCCTCATTTTCCAAGGAGTTACCGCTTGTGATAATTCCGCAAATCGCGCTAACAGCAGTTAACGCGATTTGCGAATGCAAATTTTTAATTTTGTATTCAGGGGGCGAGTTGGGGCGGAGCAAATGTAAAGTAGGGAGGATTTATCATGTGCTGCGAAACAGCTGCACTGTTAGCGCGGCTCCTAACGCGGCCAATACCTACACCTCTTTCATTTGCGTAACGTTGTGCGCTACAGGCCGGTAAAGGTTTATCGCGGTTCACGATGTTTCCTGACAGGCCTGTTTCAGTATGATGCAGGCTGAGAGAGACTTACCATAGTGCCTCCTCCCTAGACAGGTATTTGTATCCCTATGGGAGGCCCACCTAGTAACTCGAGGTGAGGGTTAAGTATTAGTGTAGGGGGTTAGGGGCCACTTTCACATTCAACATGAGACGTACGAACAGAACAGTGGTCTCTTGTGAAGATTTGCTGGCCTTCGGAGTGAGGAAACTCACTCCGAAGGCCAGCATAACCCAAGAAGAGATTTGTGCAATGTTTTCTCCACCTCGCTTGTTACCCAGGTAGAGAGTCCATCAAGCTAGGTGGAGAGAACATTGCACAAATCTCATCTTGGAGTGAGTTTCCTCACTCGGTAGGTCATCAAATCTTCACAAGAGACCATTGTTCTGTTCGTACGTCTCATGTTGAATGTGAAAGTGGCCCCTAACCCCCTACACTAATACTTAACCCTCACCTCGAGTTACTAGGTGGGCCTCCCATAGGGATACAAATACCTGTCTAGGGAGGAGGCACTATGATAAGCCCCGTTCTCTCTCCCCGCTCTCTCTCCCTCCTCTGAGCCTGCATCATACTGAAACAGGCCTGTCGGGGAAATATCGTGAACCGCGATATACTGGCAATGTAGCCCAAATTGGGCTAATAGTGCAACTTGCGATAGCCTTTCACATAGCTGATATCGCAATTTGCGATACACATGCTTATTAGCATAAGGTACACCCCTTTTTGGTATCGCATGCGATACCAATGCGATATTGGAAAATGAGGCCCCAAGTCATTCAGTGGCTGAATATTGCCCCTATATGTTTGTTTGGGAGTACTTGATTTTTTTTTTCAGTTTATTTTGTGATGTGTTTTCTCATGCCCACCTGAATTGTTTTGAATTTTTGATTGAGAGAGGTTTTCCTTGACTACTTGGCTGGGGTCACCTCCAGATCAGTCTTTTTTTTTTTTTTTTTTTTTTTTTAAATCTGAGTATTGATGGATATCGCCTTTGTTCTTTTCTATTTTTGTCATAAAGATGGAATCCAGGCCATCGTAAGCAGCTACCTTGGCAAAAAGTAGCAGGTTGGCAAAGAGCCCTTCTGAGCTTACTGATGTACCTGTGGATGTTCCTTGTATTAAAGCTTTAGGTGATTTTAAACAGAATCTGGATATTGTAGTAGCAGAATCTGTAACTTCAGAACTTGTCAATGACTCAGATCTGATGTCAGCAGCATGATTTCTGACCTCAAGAAAGAAGTTTAAAGGCCTAAAGGAGAAGGTGGCTTTGAATGAAGTACATATTGATGGACAAATTGATTTAACTGCTGGCTTCTACAAAATAATGAAATATGTTGAAAAAATAACCAAATAGCTAAAGACACATCAAGATCTGGAGAATCATCAGTATAAAAACATAAATCTTTGGGGTTTGGGAAGATATAGGCCCTGGTTTTAGATTTGAGTGTGTATATATATTTATTTAAAAGTATTTATTTCCCAATGTTCGGGACGGGTTACAAAGAGACATACATAAGTGATAAAAGAGCGTAAAATAAACTATAAGAACAAAATGAATTCAATGCAGCATAAACTCAAGATAATTAAACACATAAAATGAATAAAACTGAACTTGAGAAACAGACAAATCACATAGATTTGGGAAAGCTAGTCTGAAAAGGTAGTGTTAGTGCTTTTTTGAAGTCTTTAATGTTGGAGAGTAATCTGAGGTCAGGAGGTAGAATTCCATAAGATTGGGCCTGCAATTGAGAGAGCATATTCCCATGTCATACTCAGTCTGGTTGATTTAGATGATGGGACTTGTAGTAGAAGTTTGATTTTTTTTTCCTTTTTTTTTATCTGAAGTTTCTACTGGGGGTGTATAGATGTAAAATAGCAGATAGCCATGAGTTATTGTATATTAGGGTTTTGTATTGAATGCACCATTTAATTGGGAGCCAGTGTAAGTGAGAGAACTGGGGATATGTGATCATGTAGATAGCAGTTAGAAAGAAGCCGTAGAGCGGATTGAGAGAGACCTAATTAGAGTTGCAATATTCTAGCCCAGCTAAAAATCAGGGATTGAAGTACTGTATGGAAGAGTTGGGTCAAGTAATGGCTTGATGTGGATTTGATGGTGGATTTGATATAGTTGGATAGATTTAGTTTTGGGTCTAAGATGATGCCGAGGTTGCAGACTTGATTGGAAATATTTAATGGATATGTTGTCAACCAGGATGGAATTTGGAATATTTTCAAATTGTTAGGTGTCCTAAAATCATTTCAAGTTTTTGCAAGATTTAAACTGTTTGAGAGAACCATATTTTGACTGCAGATCAGCAAAGTTAAAGAAATTTTAGAGTGGAATTCTAGTTGTACTTGGTTGGGAAGTAGAATTGTATGTCATCGGCATACAAATGGTAGGAAACACCTAGAGTCAATAGTTGACAAATGGGCACAAGATAGATGTTAAGAAAATTATCATATCTGTGTGCATTTAAAAAAAAAAATTACCAACATTAATAAAAAAAAAAAATCTTAAACAGTTTAACACTATATAAAAATATTAAACCTAATATTGCTGTTGTCATACAATCTCATACTAATAATACAAAAAAGGGAAACAGAGGTAGGGGTGAGAAGAAAGACTCTTAGTTAATAAAGGCCTGCTCAAACAACCAATCCTTGTGGGTCTCCTGTTTTTAGAGGGAATTGGGCTGAGCTTGCATGGTTTATAAAGATTTGTTGAAATCTGTAAGATAGGATTGAAATCAGGAATAGACTGTCCCAGTTATACCTATGCTGGAGAGGTGAGAAAGTAGGATTTCATGATTTATGGCATCAAATGCAGCAGAGAGGTCTCAAAAAAGGGAGATATATGAAGTATCTGCATCAAAGCTGCGTTGAATATCAGTGCTCGAAGTTAGGAGCATTTTGGTACTTTGGGTTTAAAGCCAAATTGATATTGGTCTAACAGTGAGTGATCGTCTAAAACGGTAGCGAAGAAATTGGGCAGAAGTCACTGAAGTCTGACTCATTAGTTGCCCTCTTAAGAATTGGTGTAATTGCGATTTATAAACTTTTAAAATATATCTACATTCGTGGGTACATTATGCCAGTTTACAATACAACAGAAAGACAGAAATTTACATAAAACAGGGGTAGGGGGAGAGGGGAGCAGCTGGAAGGAGGAGGAGAGAAGAGCAGGAGGAAGGCAAGGCAGGGAGGAAGGACCAGTGGTGAAAGAGTGCCACCGGAGGGATTTAGAACTATAACATCGTAGTGAGTGCACTTGGCAATAGGCACTATGGTCAACTTTGTACAGGTAGGAGATCTTAACCATCTAAGAGAATGGCATATGCAACTGTGAGAGTCTTGTACATGTATGAGATTACGGACAAGTTTGTACAAGGTGGGAGGGTCTTTTACATCTTAAACATTATGAGAGTCTTATACAGCTCTGTGATTATGATCAACTTTGTACTAGGTGAGAGACTTATACGTTTGCGAGGAAGATTATAAATCTATATGAAGAAGGAATATTAAGGCGGTAATATTCATAGAGCAGTGCTATTTACAGGGTAGAAATATTCACAACGCGGTGGTATTTATAATGTGGAAAATATTCACTAGGGGTACTATGGTCACAGGTGCACACTAGGGGGGGGTCACAGCAGTGGATAGGGCTATGTTGTCCTTAATGGCCTTCAAACGAGAAGCTGAGCAGGGTGAAAGGATGAGGAGGGTTTCGTTTTAGAAATTTTTATGATTTCAGTACTGATGACTGTCTCAAATATGTCCCAAGTCTGAGTTGGCGGAGTGGTTGAAATCAGAGGAAGAGATGAAGGGAATGTTAGCTTTTCAATCTTTTGAAAGAATTTTCTAGAATGAATTACACAGTTCTGTTGGAGATTTGGGGTATTTGTGATTTGTAATGGATTTTACGATGTTAAATAGCACTTTTGGATTACTGTTAGACTGTTGTATACGCTTTGAGAAATTATTTTTTTTGCGGTATTGAATGCTGTACGATATGGTGATAATTCGGAGTTATAGAGGTTAAGATTGATACGGTAGTGGTTTTGTTTTTTTCCATTTATTTTCAAGTTTGCGTAGTTTTCTTTTGTGAGCAGATAGTGTGAGTAAACCAGGACACACATGTGGTTCTTTTCTTGTTTGTTAACCGTATAGGGGAAAGCTTATCTAGGGTAGCTGAAAGTGATATCCCATGCTTTTACCAAGTCATTTGGATCTGATGTAGAAATGTTAATGAGTCGATTTTCAGATAGAGAAATAGGGTCTGTGTTTCCGTCTATGGATAGGGAATATAGAAGTTGATTTGAGTTGAGGGTGATTGACTCTGATTGTGGTATTAATGATATAATCTGACCACGGGATAACTGAGATCTTGGTTGAATGAGGATTGTAATTGAAAATGGTTGAGTTTAGGAATATTAAATCTAAAGTGTGACCAGCTTTGTGGGTAGGAACAGAAATGCATTGCTGCCAATCAAGAGCATGCATGGAGTTTAAGAAATGTTCAGTCGGGAGAAATAAAGATGATGTCGATGTGTGTAAATTAGTCACCTAAGATAATGTCTGGATAAGGCAAGGCAGCTGTAAAGTACTCAATTAGAGGAGATGAATTGTGAGTTTAATAGCCCTGGTGGACAGTAAACTAGGCATAGATTGAGGTATTGGTTACTGAGTAGCATTACTTAAAAGGGAGGGGGAGATTGACTGGGAGGAAATTAAAGGCATGTGAAAGTTTATGAAAAATTAATAGGCCACAACCATGACCAGTGGTGCACGGTTGGTGATGAAATGTGTAGTTTGGAGGGCAGCATAGGGTTAAGAGGGAGTCCTCTCCAGTTGTTCAAGATTCAGTAATAGAGGCAAATCAAGTGGAATCAGAGAACATCGTAAATGAGAGTAGGTTTTTTTTTGGTTTGTTTTTTTTTAAATCTGATATTGATTAAGGAGAGAGTGAAAGAATATATGGGTTTTGATGCGAGGTGAAAGGAATGTTGTAGGGGAACGTTGATTAAGACGGATTTAGGTCTGGGATGTGGATGTCTAGCTTAATAAGAAAATAAGAAAATGCCATACTGGGTCAGACCAAGGGTCCATCAAGCCCAGCATCCTGTTTCCAACAGTGGCCAATCCAGGCCATAAGAACCTGGCAAGTACCCAAAAACTAAGTCTATTCCATGTTACCATTGCTAATGTCAGTGGCTATTCTCTAAGTGAACTTAATAGCAGGTAATGGACTTCTCGTGCTACTTCTCTAGCTTGTAGTGTGCCATATCTTCCTTGGCCAGTAGTAGTTGAAATAAGTATACTCGTAAGTAGTAAGGAAAGCCAAGTATAGGAGTTAGTAGGTAGCGCACTTGGTTACGCAAGAAGGAGCAAACAATAGAGCATGCTCCTTTATTTGCGCTCCTTCGTGTGCGCGCATACCGGCATCCTGGGCCCAGCTAAATCGGGCCATCACCCTGATGATGACACGGGGTGGGACTTAGACTGCTGAAGCGGAAGTTCCTTGGATGGAAAGGGAGCTGAGAAAGGTGAAGGCAGGTTCAGACTGCAGATGTGCTCACAGACGTAAAGTTTGAAGATACGCTAGGACTAAAGTAGCTAGCCTATACAATTTTGGAGACACAGGCTACTTTCAGTAGTATTCAGGGAAAAGATTTCCTGTATTACAAATATGGAAAGGTTAACATTTACCAAGACTTCTCAGTACACACTTGAAAGAAGAGCTTTAGCTTTAGCCCCCTTGCTACTTTGTGTGATAAAGGGATATCATACTGCTGGGGCTTTCCATTTGACCTACAGTTCTCTTATGGTGATGAGAACTGATGAATCGCTGATCTGGATGACTGCAGGGAATGTAATGGTGGTGGGGTCATTTGGCAGTGGTGGTCATAACATGATCAAATTAGACTTAATGACTGGAAGGGGGACAATAAGTAAATCTACAACTCTAGCATTGAACTTTCCAAAGAGAGACTGATAACCTGTTTTTCTGTTTTCCTCACTATGTGTGCAACATGCAATGACATAGTATTTTTAAACAATCTTAGAAGCACAGTCCAGATGTATTCCATGCATTTCGAAAGATGGAAAGAAGGTCAAAAGACTGCTGGCATGGTTAAAAGGCAAGGTAAGAACATAAGAAAATGCCATACTGGGTCAGACCAAGGGTCCATCAAGCCCAGCATCCTGTTTCCAACAGTGGCCAATCCAGGCCATAAAAACCTTGCAAGTACCCAAAAACTAAGTCTATTTCATGTTACTGCTGCTAGTAATAGCAGTGGCTGTCTTCTAAGTCAACTTAATAGCAGGTAATGGACTTCTCCTCCAATAACTTATCCAATCCTTTTTTAAACACAGCTATTATCCCAGGACAAGCAGGATGCTAGTCCTCTCATATGGGTGATGTCACTGACTGAGTCCTATCACGGAAAACTTTCTGTCAAAGTTTCTAGAAACTTTTGACTGGCACACTGAGCCCACTCAGCATGCCATGATATTCTCATCCACAGGGGTCTCCCTTCAGTCTTAGTTTTTCTGCACTGCTTTTGGCATTGAGGAGCAGGAGCCCTATGTGAACTTCTTCACACAATCTCTGACTAAAAATCAGATTAAAAATTCATTTTTTTTCTCTCCCACATCGGGGTCTCTCTTATTACCACCGGCCGGTGAGTACAATACTTCTTTTCTGATTCGAGTTTTATAAATTTTTCGTCAGAAATCCATGGACGGCTGTCGAGGATTATCGTGGCCACAGGATTCAAAAAATGTCCCAATTGTAATCTGACCATGTCCATTACGGATCCACACCTCGAGTGTGTACTTTGTTTGGGCCAGTCTCATGATGTTTCATCCTGCCCAAAATGTACAGAAATGACTGCTAAAGGTCACAAAGCACGACAAGCAAAGATGGAACATTTGTTCCACCTTCAACTATTACCTTCCACATCGACGTCCACTCGGTTGTCTCCAGACGCAGCTTCCAAACGGATAATCCTTAAATGTCACCTGGAGGGTTCAGGGGATCGTTCATCACCGACCCCATCCGCGTCATGGATCAAGTCTGCATCGGGCCTAGAAAAAAACTCGGAGCACCGATCTAAACATCGGCATCGACATCCTTTGATTCCGGAGTCTCTATCCCCGGAGAAGTCGACAGCTAAGCGGCCTTGCTTACAAGAAATACAGAGGCCTTCGACACAGAGGCGTTCACCTTCTCTCGAAGTGCCAGACGTCGAACCTCCACAGGGCCCTGTGGTAGGACCGATGACACCCCCACCACTACCACGTATAGCTGCTCTGCCTGCATCAGCTGTTACGGAAGAACTGAGCGGATTCATCCGCCAGGCGGTGCGAGAAGCACTACAGGAGCATCAACCATCGATGCCGATGCCCTCACCGAAACACAACAGTGTCGATGCCGTGCCCACACAGATGCCGATACCCACACCTGTGCTGGGGCCATCCCCAAAAACAGGACCAACACCGATGCCAGTACCATGCCTGGGGCTCCAGAGCATCCGGAATTCTCCATATTTAAAATGTTGATGGATAGACTCGATGCCTTCGTCTGTGCCATCCCACCACAACCTATCCCTACTAATCCTAGGGGAATAGAGGATGTTCCTGGACAAAACCCCTTTGATAATCGTCAACCGGGACCTTCAGGACTCATCAGACCACTGGCTCCACCACTTCCACAGAGGTCTTCCCCCAACTTCTCCTTCAAAACAAGTGCCATACGACTCATGGGAGGAGAAAAATACTGATTCCTCAAAGATTCATTTCTGAGCCATCTCCTCCTGAAGGAAGGAAAAAGTCTCCACCAGAAGACTTGTCCTTCACTAATTTTATAAAAGATATGGCAGATACAGTATCTTTCAAATTAGTGTCTGAGCAGGATACACGACAGCAGACTCTAGAAGTCTTACAAGTCGTAGATCCACCCAAAGAGGTTCTGGCCATTCCTATCCACTGAGTACTTTTGGAATTACAAAACAGGCTCTGGGAACACCCATGTTCCGTTCCACCAATTAATAAGAGTGGACACTACGTATCTTGTCCAACATGTTCCTGGTTACCAAAAGTCAGTTACCCCATAAATCTGTAGTAGTTGAGTCTGCTCAAAAGAAATCCAAAAGAGTACGACCTCATTCCTCTACTCTACCAGGAAAGGAACATCGATTCCTGGATTCTCTAGGTAGAAAGATATTCCAAGGAGCCATGCTTAACTCCAGGATAGTGTCTTACCAACTATATATGACACAATATCAAAGGAATCTATGGAAGCAGATGCAGGAACTCACTGAATCCCTACATCAACAGTACCAGGATGCGGCTCAGGCTATCATACATAAAGGACTTGAAGCTGGAAAGCATGAAGTCCGGGCCGCCTACAACAACTAAGAAGCAGCTTCAAGAGTAGCAGCCTCAGGAATCAGTGCATGTTGCTGGGCCTGGCTAAGCCTCTGACCTCAGGCCTGAGGTACAGGATAAGCTGGTGGATTTACCCTGCGTAGGTGACAACCTGTTTGGCTCAAAGGTCCAGGACGCAGTGGCCCAATTAAAAGAACACACTGAGACACTACGCCAACTATCGTCAGTCCCACAAGACTCTTCCTCATCAATCTCTCGCCGTCCACCAAGGAAAGAAACCAGGAAAACGTTCTATAGGCAGAGACGGTATTATCCACCAGCATCCAGGGGTAGATCTTCTCGCCCACAGCAAAGATCTCAGCCCAGACACATAGAACTGCTAGGCCGCAACCGCCACCGCAGACGGGACAGGCTACAGGTTTTTGAAACCACCACCAGAGAGTAGCAAAAGCAATCTCCTCAATCCCAAACCGATCTTGCCAGTAGGACGTTGAATTTCCTTCTACAACCATTGGTTACAGATAACAGACCAATGGGTATTCTCAATAATATCACGAGGTTACCAACTCAATTTCCTCTCAATTCCAAGAGACTCTCTTCCAAAACCTTTCGCAAAGTGAAAACCACAGAATTCATTTGCAAGCAGAATTATCCACCCTTCTGACGGCCAGAGCAATAGAACCGGTGCCCCGGACTCAGCAGGGCAGAGGATTCTACTCCTGCTATTTCCTCATTCCAAATAAAACAGGAGGCCTACGTCCCATCCTAGACCTCAGAAATCTCGACAAATTTCTAAGGAAAGAAAAGTTCAGGATGATTTCACTAGGCACCATGCTTCCCCTTCTTCAAACAGGGGATTGGCTTTGTTCTCTGGATCTACAAGACGCTTCTGCTCACATTCCAATATTCCCTCCTCATTGCAAGTATCTGCGTTTCCTGGTGGGTCAACAGCATTTCCAATACTGAGTACTACCATTCGGACTTGCCTCCGCTCTCAGAGTGTTCACGAAATGCCTGGTAGTGGTAGCAGTGCACTTACACAAGGAAAGTGTACATGTTTTCCCCTACCTAGACGACTGGCTCATCAGAAGTCAATCTCAACAAGGAGCTCTGGCTTCTCTCAGTCGAACGATTACTCTGCTACACTCGATGGGACTTTTGGTAACTGATGAGAAAACCCATCTCATCCCGTCTCACGTACCTAAATTCATTGGAGCAGACTTGAACACCATTCTTTCAAGAGCTTTCCTACCCAAAGATCGGGCAGAAACACTCTCCCTATTGG
Organism: Rhinatrema bivittatum; assembly: GCF_901001135.1. Taxonomy (NCBI): domain Eukaryota; kingdom Metazoa; phylum Chordata; class Amphibia; order Gymnophiona; family Rhinatrematidae; genus Rhinatrema; species Rhinatrema bivittatum. The sequence goes on from NC_042616.1 coordinate 182,356,766, forward strand.
CAAACTCGCTATACTCACAGAAACAAGCGACAGCTCATCAGTTTCTCACCTTACTAGGTCACATGGCCTCCACAGTTCATGTCACTCCTATGGCCAGATTAGCCATGAGAATAACCCAATGAACATTAAGGTCACAATGGATACAAGCCATTCAACCACTGTCTTCTCCAAGTAACCCACCAGCTATGTTCATCTCTCCTTTGGTGGGCAAACAGGGACAACTTGTGCAAGGGCCTACCCTTCCAACAACCAGTCCCACAGATAACTTTAACTACAGATGCATCCACCTTAGGTTGGGGAGCTCACATAGACTATCTCCAAACCCAGGGTACTTGGACAAAACTCGAAGCAACATTTTAAATCAATTTCTTAGAACTTTGAGCTATACGTTATGCTTTGCATGCGTTCAAGGACTGCCCTTCACACAAGACTGTTCTGATTCAAAACAGACAATACAGTATCCATGTGGTACCTGAACAAAGAAGGAGGTATGGGCTCGTATCTCCTTTGTCAAGAAGCAGCACAGATTTGGGACTGGGCCCTGACACATTCCTTCTCACAGGACAAGCAGGATGGTTGTCCTCACAAATGGGTGACATCGAGGATGGAGCCCACCACGGAAAACTTCTGTCAAAGTTTAAACAGAACTTTGACTGGCCCCTACTGGGCATGCCCAGCAAGGCACTGACCCTGCAGCCAGCAGGGGTCTCCCTTCAGTCTTCTTTTTTCCGCGCAGCAGTTGCCACGCGGTGAAAGGAGCTCTCTTACCACGTTCCTGACAGGAATTCGGTTTTTTTTTTCTTTCCGAAGAAAATTTGCCCCTCAGGGGTCTCCCTTCGACAAATTTTTGTCACCTCCGCGAAAGCCGGTAAGTTTTTTGCCGATTTTCGACTGCCGTCGATTTTGGCCCTAGAGGCCTGTTGGCACTTACCAATCCCGCGGCTAAATTTGGCCCTAGGCCATGGCGACGGGGTTCCGTCGTTGTCCGGATTGCACCCGGACTATGTCAATCACAGATCCCCATCGGGTCTGTGTTCTATGTTTGGGAAGTGAGCATGATGTCCTGACTTGCACTAAATGTGCCCTAATGACACCTAAGGGTCGTAAAGCCAGGATGGAGAAGATGGGGCTCCTCTTCCATGCACCCACCCCAACGCCATCGATAGCATCGTCATCGGAACCGGCACCGTCGAAGTTGCACCACCATCGTCAACCCTCCGGTGACCGTCCTCCACCGATGACTTCTCGGCCATCGACTCCTGTCCCCTCCCCGGATGGGCGAGGAGATCGGAAGGATAAGCATCGCCATCGACGGCACAAGTCTCGGCCCGTCGAGGATCCACAACCATCGACCTCTGAACAGGCCGAGCCACCGACGAAAAAGCCTCGGTCAGACCTGGCACCGTCCACGTCTCGTTCGCAGGCACCGAGGAAACCCTCACCCTCCCGGGGTGCGGGGGCCGTGATCCCACCGGTTACGGTGGTACTTCCGGCCCTGCCTCAGCCTCCCTCTCCCGTCGAGCCGGGTATGGTTACCCCTGGTCTCCGGGCAGAACTGGACCGGCTGGTCCAGGAGGCCATCGAGAATGCGATGCGAAGATTCCAGCCTCCACCGGCACCGATTCCGGCACCGCCACCGGCATCGACCCCGGCACCGACTCTGCCACCGAGGAGGGAACCGACCACCGAGCCTCTAGTGGAAGCGTTGGCACCGATACTAAATCGTATGGAGGCACTCATGCGCGCCCTTCCATCGGTGATTCCAGTAGCACCGACTACACCATCATCTCCGGAAGGACATTCATCGACAGGAGAAACACCGTTCCGGATTCCCCCGTCCGGTGTCGTTCCATCGGTGCCTTCACATACCTTTCCACCGATTTATCCTTCGGCTCCATCGATTCCAAGATCGGCACAGATTCCATCGGTACCCCCGAAGCCCTCGATGCCGTTCACAGTTCCGCTTGCAGCACCGATTCCATCGATGCCTTTGGATCCTCTACCAGGTCCTTCAGGACTGCAAGCCCTACATGATCCTTATGATACCTGGGGTGATGATACATCTTCAGATACAGATTTACCATCCCCACCATCTCCTACAGAGAGTAGAAAACGATCTCCTCCTGAAGATCTCTCCTTTATAAATTTTGTAAAGGAGATGTCAGAAATTGTGCCTTTTCAGCTGCAATCTGAGACCGATGACAGGCACCAAATGATGGAGCTGCTCCAATTTCTGGATGCCCCAAAAATCATCGCTTCCATCCCCATTCACCAGGTATTTCTGGATCTTTTAAAGAAAAACTGGGAATCACCTTCATCTGTGTCACCAGTTAATAAAAAAGCTGACTCAACATACCTCGTTCAGTCAGCACCAGGATTTCAGAAGTCTCAACTGGATCATCGCTCTGTTGTAGTTGAGTCTGCGCAAAAGAAGGCCAAGCGCCTAAAACCACACTCTTCCACTCCCCCTATCAAGGACAACAAATTCCTTGATAGTGTGGGCAGGAAAGTGTATCATGGGGCTATGTTGATATCTCGCATAGCTTCATACCAACTTTATATGACTCAATACAACAGAGCTATCCTTAAACAGATGCAGGACTACGCTGACACATTACCGGACCAATACCAGCCACAGCTTCAAGCCCTCCTTCACAAAGGATTTGAAGCTGGGAAGCACGAGATCAGAACGGCCTACGATATCTTCGATGCTTCCACGAAAGTCTCAGCTACTGCCATCTCAGCCAGACGTTGGGCTTGGTTAAAATCATCCAACCTTCGCCCAGAGGTCCAGGATCGTCTAGCCGATTTACCCTGCTTGGGGGACAATCTGTTCGGAGAACAGATTCAACAGATTGTGGCGGAATTGAAGGATCACCACGAGACGTTGAAACAACTTTCGTCTGTTCCATCTGAGGTATCCTCCAAACCACCACCTAAGAAGGACTCTAAAAAGTCATTCTTTCGGCCACGTCGTTATTACCCTCCGTCGACTAGGCCTCGTCCGGCTCGATCCTCCACCAGACCTCAGCTACGCCAACCTCGGAAACAAAGACCTGCTGTAGCCCCACCTCCCGGGCCTGCGGCAGGCCTTTGACTTCCCGATACGGAGCACATGCCATATCCCACTCCCCCACATCCCTGTGGGGGGTCGTCTGTGCCACTTTTTGCAGCATTGGATACGGATTACCTCAGACCAGTGGGTGCTGGCAATTATCGCACAGGGTTACCACCTCAATTTCATAACTCTTCCGACAGACTCCCCGCCTCTTCAAGCATGGAGTCTATCCAGCCACTTGACTCAATTACAACAGGAAGTATCCCTTCTTTTGCAATCAAATGCTATAGAACCTGTCCCTCCCTCTCAACGAGGCAAAGGATTTTACTCCAGGTACTTCCTAATTCCAAAAAAGTCAGGAGGGCTACGTCCAATTTTGGACCTTCGGGCCCTCAACAAGTACCTTCAAAAAGAAAAGTTCAAGATGGTAACCCTGGGCACGTTACTCCCTCTGCTGCAAAGAGGGGATTGGCTATGCTCCCTCGACCTCAAGGAAGCTTATACCCATATTGCGATAACACAATCCCATCGCAAATATCTGCGGTTTCTAGTAGGCCGCGACCATTATCAATACCGAGTACTACCTTTCGGTCTGGCATCTGCTCCACGAGTCTTCACCAAATGCCTCGTAGTTGTAGCAGCATTCCTCAGGAAGGAAGGTGTCCACGTATACCCCTATCTGGACGATTGGCTAATCAGGGCCTCCACCCCTCAGATTGCCCGGTCCTCCCTACAATTGACAATCAACACACTCCTTTCCTTAGGGTTTCTTGTCAATTACGAGAAATCTTGCTTCGTCCCATCTCAAACCTTATCTTTCATTGGGGCAGACTTGGACACCTTACAGGCAAAGGCCTACCTTCCGCTTCAACGGGTCCAAACTCTCATGTCCCTAGCTCACCAGCTCCAGTCTCAAGATACGGCCACGGCTCGCCAGTTCCTCATTCTCCTAGGACACATGGCATCCTCGGTTCAAGTCACTCCCATGACCCGACTAGCCATGAGAGTAACACAATGGACTCTACGACACCAATGGATTCAAGCTTTTCAGCCTCTGTCCTCCATAGTCACAGTCACACAAGCGCTGCGCCTATCCTTAACCTGGTGGACGACTCAGGTCAACCTCCTTCAGGGCTTACCCTTTCTTCCACCGGATCCGCAAGTAATCCTAACCACCGACGCTTCTCACATCGGTTGGGGAGCCCATGTGGACAACTTTCAAACCCAAGGGTTATGGTCCAACGAGGAAGCCGAACACCAGATCAATTTCCTGGAACTTCGAGCAATCCGCTATGCGCTCCGCACTTTCAAAGATCATCTCTTTCATCAGATAATCTTAATCCAGGCGGACAACCAAGTGGCCATGTGGTACATAAACAAGCAGGGAGGCACAGGCTCCTTCCTTCTGTGTCAGGAAGCTGCGCAGATCTGGGCGGAAGCCCTCTCCCACTCAATGTACCTCAGGGCCACTTACCTGCCGGGAGTAGACAATGTATTGGCAGACCGGCTGAGCCGTGTCTTCCGACCGCACGAGTGGTCACTCGATCCTCTGATAGCGACCTCTCTGTTTCACAAGTGGGGTTCTCCCCGCATAGACCTCTTTGCGTCCCCTCAGAACCACAAAGTGGACGATTACTGCTCTCTCATTCGGAGCCAGCACTCTCGGCCGAGGGATGCATTCTCCCTCAAGTGGACAACCGGTCTGCTCTACGCATTCCCTCCACTTCCTCTTGTGTCAAAGACTCTCGTGAAGCTACGCCAGGACGGAGGAACCATGATCCTGATAGCACCTTACTGGCCACGCCAAGTATGGTTTCCAATACTCCAGGATCTCTCCATCCGCAGGCACATTCCTCTGGGAAAGGACCCGCATCTGCTCACTCAAAACGACGGATGCCTCCTCCATCCCAACCTCCAAGCCTTGTCCCTGACGGCATGGATGTTGAAAGGTTAGTCCTTCAGCCTTTCAACCTTTCAGATTCCGTTTCTCGAGTCCTGATAGCTTCACGAAAGCCTTCCACAAGAAAGTCTTACTCATACAAATGGAAAAGGTACACATCATGGTGCACTTCTCAGTCCCTTGATCCCCTTTCCTGTCCAATCTCCAAATTCTTGGACTATTTATGGCATCTCTCTGAATCAGGTCTTAAAACCTCTTCCATTAGGATGCATGTCAGTGCGGTAGCCGCCTTCCATAAAGGTGTACAGGGTGTCCCTATTTCAGTACAACCCCTAGTAACACGTTTTCTTAAAGGCTTGCTCCATCTGAAGCCACCCTTACGGCCTCCGGCCCCATCCTGGGACCTTAATCTGGTTCTTGGTCGTCTAATGAAACCTCCTTTCGAACCTCTGCACTCCTGTGAGTTAAAGTATCTCACATGGAAAGTGTTATTCCTTTTGGCTATCACTTCAGCTCGCAGGGTTAGTGAATTACAGGCCCTAGTTACCTATCCGCCTTACACTAAGCTCCTGCAGGACCGGGCGGTACTCCGCACTCACCCTAAATTTTTACCTAAGGTAGTTTCTGAGTTTCATATTAATCAATCCATCATACTACCTATCTTTTTTCCCAGGCCCCACTCCAACTCTGGAGAACAGACCCTGCATACCCTAGACTGTAAACGGGCTCTAGCCTTTTACCTAGACCGTACAGTTTCTCACAGGAAGAGCACTCAATTATTCGTCTCTTTCCATCCTAACAAGTTAGGACAACCTGTGGGTAAGCAGGCTCTTTCCTCCTGGTTGGCGGACTGCATTGCTTTCTGCTATGAGCAAGCGGGCATCCCTTTTCAAGACCGTGTCAAAGCACACTCTGTGAGGGCCATGGCTACGTCAGTGGCACACCTTCGATCGGTGCCGCTTCCTGACATCTGCAAGGCTGCAACCTGGAGTTCTCTCCATACCTTTGCAGCCCACTATTGTTTGGACAAAGCTGGAAGACAGGACTCCATCTTCGGCCAATCTGTCTTGCGTAACCTTTTTCCAACGTGATGTACCAACACCCTTCCACCTTCCCGGTAGGGTGCGGATGCCCTTTACCAAATTCCACCCCAGTTGTAGTGCCTGTTGCACGTCGTTGGGTGCATTTGGTGCAAGTCAGGACATCCTCAGCTCGGTACTCACCCATTTGTGAGGACAACCATCCTGCTTGTCCTGTGAGAAAGCAAATGTTGCTTACCTGATGTAACAGGTGTTCTCACAGGACAGCAGGATGTTAGTCCTCACGAAACCCGCCCGCCACCCCGCGGTGTTGGGTTTGTTTTGTTTTTACTTTCTAGGCACTGCCTGTAGCTTTGAACATCAGACTGAAGGGAGACCCCTGCTGGCTGCAGGGTCAGTGCCTTGCTGGGCATGCCCAGTAGGGGCCAGTCAAAGTTCTGTTTAAACTTTGACAGAAGTTTTCCGTGGTGGGCTCCATCCTCGATGTCACCCATTTGTGAGGACTAACATCCTGCTGTCCTGTGAGAACACCTGTTACATCAGGTAAGCAACATTTGCTATATTTCTCCGGGCCACTTATCTAGCGGGCATCCACAACATAGTTGCAAATCACCTCAGTCGTCAGTTCCAACCTCACGAGTGGTCCCTGGATCCTGTAGCAGCGACCAGGATATTTCAACATTGGGGACATCCAACAATAGACCTCTTTGCATCACACCTGAATCACAAAGTGGACAACTTCTGCTCTCTACACAAACACCAGTTAGCCAAGGACTCCTTTGCTCGCCCTTGGAACTCAGGCCTTCTATACGCATATCCTCCGATACCACTAATACCCAAAATTCTAGTGAAGCTACAACAGGACAAGTGGTCCATGATCCTAATAGCCCCACATTGGCCTCGACAAATGTGGTTTCCCATACTTCTTGACCTCTGAATCGCAGAGCCAATTCGCCTGGGTGTGACTCCCACTCTCATAACTGAAGATCAGGGCAAGTTGCGCCATCCCAACCTTCAATCCCTATCTCTGACAGCATGGATGTTGAAAGCTTGATCTTACAACCACTCAATCTTTCAACTAATGTCTCTGAAGTGCTTATAGCTTCATGTAAACCTTCCACACGGAAGAACTATTCTTCGAAATGGAAAAGATTTACTTTGTGGTGCACACAAAAGGACATTGACCCTTTCTCCTGCCCCCACACCTTCTCTACTAGACTACTTATGTCATCTTTCAGACTCTGGTCTTCAGACCTCATCTGTTAGAGTACACTTGAGTGCAATCTCTGCTTACCATAACAAGATGGGAGATGCACCCATATATATCCTTACAACCTCTTGTCAGTAGATTCATGAGAGGTTTAACTCACCTTAAACCACCAATACAGCCACCAGTCACAGAATGGGACCTTAATCTGGTGTTAACAAGGCTCATGCGTTCCCCTTTTGAACCCATGAATTCCTGTGGTGATAAATTTCTCACATGAAAGACTATCTTCCTCATAGCCATTACATCGGCTAGAAGGGTTAGTGAATTACAAGCACTTGTCACGTACTCACCCTATACAAAATTGCTATATGACAGGGTGGTTCTACATACACATCCAAAATTCCTCCCCAAGGCAGTTACGGAATTCCACTTGAACCAATCCATAGTTTTGCCCACATTCTTCCCAAGGCCTCACTCACACCAAGGTGAAAGGACTTTGCATACCTTGGACTGTAAACGTGCGCTAGCATATTACTTAGACCGCACTGCAGTCCACAGGAAATCCACTCAACTCTTTGTTTCTTTTCATCCAAACAAACCGGGTAATCCAGTGTGTAAACAAACTCCCTCCAACTGGTTAGCAGATTGCATAGAATTCTGTTATGAAAAAGCAGGCCTTCCTCTCCAAGGGCAAGTAACGGCGCATTCAGTAAGAGCAATGTCAACCTCAGTAGCACACTATCGTTCAGTGCCAATCTTTGACATATGTAAAGCGGCAACATGGAGTTCTCTTCACACCTTTGCAGCTCATTACTGTTTGGACAAAGGACGATAAGATTCAGCCTACGGACAATCTGTCTTAAAGAATTTGTTTCCAATATAATCCCAACTCCTTCTACATCCAACCTACTGTGATTTTTGGCTGCCTCATTTTTACCAACAAAACCTCAATGTTGCTTCTCTACAAAATGACTCAGCCTCTAGCTTGCTAATCACCCATATGTGAGGACTAGCATCCTGCTTGTCCTGGGATAAAGCAAAATTGCTTACCTTGTAATAGGTGTTATCCCAGGACAGCAGGATGTAGTCCTCACGAAACCCACCCGCCACCCCACGGAGTTGGGTCAGATACGTTTTATTTTATTTTTTCGTAAAGCTTATTGCTACATACGAGACTGAAGGGAGACCCCTGTGGATGAGAATATCATGGCATGCTGGGCATGCTCAGTGGGCTCAGTGTGCAGTCAAGTTTCTAGAAACATTGACAAAGATTTCTGTGATAGGGCTTCATCAGTAACGTCACCCATATGTGAGGACTACATCCTGCTGTCCTGGGATAACACCTATTACAAGGTAAGCAATTTTGCTTACTAACTGAACTAACCACGTCCTCTGGCAACAAATTCCAGAATTTAATTGTGCGTTGAGTGAAAGAACTTTCTCCGATTAGTTTTAAATGTGCCACATGCTTACTTCATGGAGTGCCCCCTAGTCTTTCTATTATCTGAAAGACTAAATAACTGATTCACATCTACCCCTTCTAGACCTCTCATGATTTTAAACACCTCTATCATATCCCCCATCAGCCGTCTCTTCTCCAAGCTGAAAAGTCCTAACCTCTTTAGTCTTTCCTCATAAGGGGAATGGAACAGCTCCCCTATCATTTTGGTCACCCTTCTCTGTACCTTCTTCTTCGCAATTATCTTTTTTGAGATGCGGCGACCAGAATTGTACACAGTATTTAAGGTGGGATCTCACCATGGAGCGTTAGAGGCATTATGACATTTTCCATTTTATTCACCATTCCCTTCCTAATAATTCCCAACAGGCCAGGCTAAACACTTAATATAGTGCTTCCACATCAGCACCCCTGTCCTGCTCTGCTCCCTCAATCCCCCCCCCCCCCCCCCCCCCAAATATGGCTACCTTTCCCATATACAAACTTCGATATAATGCCCACAGAAACACAATACCCCACCATTCTATAATACACCGTCAACACAACTCACTCCTCCCAATCATGCTCACTCCATTCACACAACTCCTAGGCATTTCCACCCTCGCAATGCTTTTGATCAACACACAATCCCTAACCAAAAAAACCCTCATCTTAAATGATCTCCTCCTTGATGAAAAACCTGATCTCTGCACTATCACAGAGACATGGTTAAAGGACACTGTCTCCGTCCTTCTCAATCAACTTCCCAACACTGAATATGACATCCACTCCATCCCCAGACCCAAAAAAAGAGGTGGGGGACTACTACTAGCTGCAAAAAAAACACCTTAAGCTTAAACAAATCCCAATCACCCTCCCTAGCAAGTACGAAGTGGAATTTTTCAAGTCTCCTACCCTTCAAATATGCCTAATATACACACCACCAGGCATACTAGATTCTGACATTTCACCCATCATCGAATGCATTGCAGCAAATTTCACCAGAGACATAATCCTTGGAGACTTCAACCTCCATATCGACTCACTCCCCCCTCTCTCACAGCTGCGAAGCCTTCCTCTCTGCCCTTAACGCAATGGACCTACATCAAATCATAACAAGCCCCATGCACAAAGCTGGCCACTCCCTCGACCTCATCTTTATGATCTCCCTCCTCCTCCCACAACACACCACCTACACCCCCGTTCCCTGTTCAGACCACTTCCTTATCAAAACCTCATGCACAATCAAGAACATCCCCAAGCAACCCAACACAAAAACCACCATACAGTTCAGGAAATCCTGTCCCAGAGATGACCTTATTGACACCCTCACTGACAACCTCAAATATCTAGACCTCTCTGATTCCCAAACAGCCATCATGGAACCACATCACTAAAGACACAGCCGACAAACTTTGCCCCCTAATAACAAAAGAGATCCATCCCCCCACAAAAACAAAGCAACCATGGTACACCCCGAACTAAAACTACAAAAACACAATCTCAGAACACAAGAAAAAACATGGCGAAAAGATCCTTCTACCAAGCAACTTGCCATATACAAGACCCTACTGCATGACTACAGAGCCAACACTCTCAAAGCCAAACGCGACTACTATGCCACCAAAATTCACAACTATCAATTCAACCCGAAAGCTCTCTTTTCTATAATTTCTAACCTCACCAAAACAGCTCCCAAGACATCCACATGTGAAGACCCTAGCACCAAATGCAACCAGCTTGCCCAATATTTCCACAACAAGATTGCTACTCTTGCCTCCCGCTTTCCCCCTGCCCCCACACCTAACAAATTCACCCTCAAAGAAATAGACCACAAAATGGATGCATTCGAAAGTACCTCCCCCTCTGAAATATCTGCTATACTTACGAAAATGCGACCCGCTACACACCCCTCTATGATCCCCTCCAAAATCCTGCTGACCATCCCAGATAGCATTTCCCAACCGCTAGCTGATATTATCAACACCTCATTGTCCATCGGAGATGTTCCTACCCAGCTCAAATTAGCCATAATAAAACCCATCCTTAAGAAACCGAAACTTGACCCCCTCCGATTTATCCAACTACCGACCCATCTCCAACCTCCCCTTCGTTGCTAAAGTCCTTGAAAAAAAGTTAATACACAACTGTCAAACTACTTAGACCAGCACCAGATTCTCTTTCCTTCACAACACGGCTTCAGAAAGCGATTCAGCACCGAAATTTTATTACTCTCCCTCACCGACCTCGTCATCAAAGGCTTTGACAAAGGTCACACATTCATCCTTGCTCTTTTAGACATCTCTGCAGCCTTCGACACCATCAACCATTCCATACTACTCGACAGGCTAGCCGACATTGGCATCTCTGGGACCCCACTTTGCTGGTTTACTTCATACATAAGGGATAGCCACTACAAGGTAAAAATTGAAAACCATGAATCAGAGCCAATTGACATCACAAGGGGTGTACCCCAGGGCTCCTCCTTATCATCCACGCTTTTCAACATATACCTCCTCCCCCTCTGCCAGCTACTCTCAAATCTCGGCCTCCCGCATTTCGTCTATGCTGATGTGCAAGTACTCATCCCCATCACCGACTCAATCTCCAATGCCCTAAAAAGATGGGACAGTGCCCTCTCTTCCATCAACTGTCTACTCACCCAACTCAATCTAGCCCTAAAACCTAACAAGACCGAACTCATGATCATCATCTCAACCCATCAACCAAGCACCCATACCCTCAGCCAACTCCTCCCCCCCCTCCCTTCCAGTCCTCTCGCAACTTGTAAGAGACCTAGGTGTCACACTTGACCCACAATTCAACCTACAGAAATTTATTTCCTCAACCATCAAAGACTGTTACTTCAAATTACACACCCTCAAAAAACTCAAACCTATTCTGCACCACAATGACTTCAGAACAGCCCTACAAGCCCTCATTCTATCCAAAATAGACTATGCAAACGCTCTGCTTTTAGGTCTCCCAAAGAACAGCCTTGCCCCCCTGCAGCTACTTCAAAATGCTGCGGCAAGAATATTGACAGGCACCCGTAGAAAAGAACACATTACACCTATCCTCAAACAACTCCACTGGCTCCCCATCACAGCCAGAATTCAATTTAAAACCCTCACACTTATTCACAAAGCCATCCACAATCCAGACATGCTCTGGTTCTCAGAATATTTACATATACGCTCCTCTTCCAGACCTACCAGAGCACCCTACACCGCAAACATTAACACACCTGCTCCCAAACTCTTCCATCTAACAACCACCAAACAAGGTGCGTTATCCCTAGCTGGACCCTCCCTATGGAATTCTATGCCCACCCACCTTCGCCTTGAAACCTGCACTAAGAAATTCAGACAGAGCCTCAAGACCTGGCTGTTCGCCCGATCCTACTCATAAGCCCACTATTCCTACCTCACCTTCTTTCCTTTACCCTGCCTCCTCCTCCCCACCCCTAGGCTCCCTTCCCCTCCCCTCACCCCTCCTAGGCCCCCTACCAAATACCCCTCTCCTAACTCTCTCCTCCTCCGAGGTTTCAATGTACATTATCAATACTTGTACATTATCTATATTTGTATTAACTATAATTATCTTGTACGCTAATTATAATTGTATTTAACTATGTTTTATGTTAACCTATATGTACAGCATAACCTTTGTTTCCCGCACCCTCTAATCCCCCCCCCCCCCCTCTTCTCCCCCTCCCCAGTTTTATTTTATCAGGTTCTTTGTAAAGCCCTGTTGGCTACTTATTGTTCTATGGAAACCGATGTGATGTTTTCTTAACGAATGTCAGTATACAAAACTTTCAAATAAATAAAATAAATAAATTGTTTGATTTTTTTGACTGCCGCAGCACACTGAACCGATTTCAGTGTTATCCACTATGACGCCTAGATCTTTCTTAGGTTCCATATTAGGTGCTACCACCCAACATTGTGTAACTATAGCATGGGTTATTTTTCCCTATATGCATCACCTTGCACTTATCCACATTAAATTTTATCTGCCATTTGGATGCCCAATTTTCCAGTCTTACAAGGTCTTCCTGCAATTTATCAAAATCTGCTTGTGATTTAACTATTCTGAACAATTTTGTATCATCTGCAAATTTGATTACCTCACTCGTCGTATTTCTTTCCAGATCATTTATAAATATATTGAAAAGTAAGGGTCCCAATACAGATCCCTGAGGCACTCCACTGCCCACTCCCACTGAGAAAATTGTCCATTTAATCCTACTCTGTTTCCTGTCTTTTAGCCAGTTTGTAATCCATGAAAGGACATCGCCACCTATCCCATGACTTTTTACTTTTCCGAGAAGCCTCTCATGATTAACTTTATCAAATGCCTTCTGAAAATCCAAATACACTACATCTACCTTTATCCACATGTTTATTAACTCCTTCAAAAAAAGTGAAGCAGATTTGTGAGACAAGACTTGCCTTGGGTAAAACCATGCTGACTTTGTTCCATTAAACCATGTCTTTCTATATGTTCTGTGATTTTGATGCTTAGAACACTTTCCACTATTTTTCCTTGCACTGAAGTCAGGATAACTGGTCTGTAGTTTCCTGGATTGCCCCTGGAGCCCTTTTTAAATATTGGGGTTACATTAGCTATCCTCCAGTCTTCCGGTACAAAGGATGATTTTAATGATAGATTACACATTTTTACTAATAGGTCTGAAATTTCATTTTTTAGTTCCTTCAGAACCCTGGGGTGTATACCATCCGGTCCAGGTGATTTACTACTCTTCAGTTTATCAATCAGGCCTACCACATCTTCTAGGTTCACCGTAATTTAGTTCAGTACATCTGAATCATTACCCATGAAAACCTTCTCCAGAGCGGGTATCTCCCCAACATACTTTTTTTTTAGGAAACACCGAAGCAAAGAAATCATTTAATCTTTCCGCGATGGCCTTATCTTCTTTAAGTGCCCCTTTAACCCCTCGATCATCTAACAGTCCAACCGACTCCCTCACAGGCTTTCTGCTTTGGATATATTTAAAAATGTTTTTGCCTCTATGCCAACTTCTTTTCAAATTCTCTCTTAGCCTGTCTTATCAATGTCTTACATTTAACTTGCCAACGTTTATGCTTTATCCTATTTTCTTCTGTTGGATCCTTCTTCCACTTTTTGAATGAAGATCTTTTGGCTAAAATAGCTTCTTTCACCTCCCCTTTTAACCATGCCGGTAATCGTTTTACCACCTTTCCACCTTTTTTAATGTGTGGAATACATCTGGACTGTGCTTCTAAGATGGTATTTTTTTAACAATGACCACACCTCTTGCACACTTTACCTTTGTAGCTGCTCCTTTCAGTTGTTTTCTTACAATTTTTCTCATTTTATCAAAGTTTCCCTTTTGAAAGTTTAGCACAAGAGCCGTGTATTTGCTTACTGTCCCCCTTCCAGACAATTGAAATTTGATCATATTATCACTATTGCCAAGCAGCCCCATCACAGTTACCTCTCTCACCAAATCCTGTGTTCCACTGAGAAATAGATCTAAAATTGCGCTCTCTTGTCAGTTCCTGAACCAATTGCTCCATAAAAATGTCATTTATTCCATCCAGGAACTTTATCTCTAGCATGTTCTGATGATACATTTACCCAGTCAGTATTGGGGCAATTGAAGTCTCCCATTATTACCGCATTACCGATTTTGGTTAGCTTCCATAATTTCTGTTAGCATTTCACTATCAGTCTCACCATCTTGACCAGGTGGACGGTAGTATACTCTATCACTATAGTCTTCCCTGACACACAAGGGATTTCTACCCATAAAGATTCAATTGTGCATTTAGTCTCATGCAGGATGTTTATCCTTTTGGGCTCTATGACATTCTGGGCATAAAGCGCCACACCGCCTCCCGGGTGCTCCTCTCTCATTGCGATATAATTTGTACCCCGGTATAGCACTGTCCCATTGGTTATCCTCCTTCCACCATGTCTCTGAGATGCCAATTAAGTCTGTCATTTACTGCTATACATTCTAATTCTCCCATCTTACTACTTAGACTTCTGGCATTAGCATACAAACATTTCAAAGTTTGTTTTTTGTTTTGTATTTTCATTCTGCTTTTTAATTGATAGGGATAAGTTAGAATTTTTTAGCTCAGCTGAGTTTTTATTTACAGGCACTTGGACTACTTTTCTTATAATTGGAACCTCACTGTCGGGATGCCCTAATTCTAATGCATCATTAGTATCCTTTGAAGATACCTCTCTCCGAACCATGTGCTGCTTAGCGACTGTCTGCTTTCCCCTTTGTTCTAGTTTAAAAGCTGCTCTATCTCCTTTTTAAAGGTTAGCACCAGCAGTCTGGTTCCACCCTGGTTAAGGTGGAGCCCATCCCTTCGGAAGAGACTCCCCCTTTCCCAAAAGGGTCCCCAGTTCCTAACAAAACTGAATCCCTCTTCTTTGCACCATTGAGACTGCGGAACTCTGCCTGCCTCTAGTGACTTTAACGTGGAACAGGGAGCTTTTCAGAGAATGCTACCCTGGAGGTTCTGGATTTAAGCTTTCTACCTAAGAGCCTAAATTTGGCTTCCAGAACCTCCCTCCCACATTTTCCTAGGTCGTTGGTGCCCATATGTACCATGACAGCCGGCTCCTCCCCAACACTGTCTAAAATCCTATCTAGGTGACATGTGAGGTCCGCCAGCTTCGCACCAGGTAGGCATGTTACCAGGCGATCCTCACTCCCAGCAGCTACCCAGCTGTCTACATTCTGAATAATCGAATCACCAACTATGACGGCCGACCTTACCCTTCCCTCCTGGGCAGTAGGCCTTGGGGAGATACTCTTTCCGAGGATATCTTAACCAAAAGAACTTCCTTCAAAAATTGAAAGAAGGATCCATCTGAACAAATAAGGAAAAAGCATAAGCATTGGTAAGTTAAATGTAAAAACCTTACTCCTGGGGGAGTTCTATGCTACTGTGGAGTGTAGAATTTCTCTCTTGCATAGAACTTCCATTTTCTGTGCAGAATTTAGAGCAGTCTCTGGCATGCCACGATTGAGCCCATCTTGCTTGCGGCGAAGGGCCCCACTCGTGGTGAAAATGGTGAATGCCATTGTGAGAATGAGTCTCTGTGTAGAGGTATGTGTGCGCGGTAGAGCATGTGTGAGGGTGCTAGTGTGTATATGTGTGAGACTGGGAGCTGGTGTATGTGAATGTGAAAAAGTGATTGTGAGGGGAGCCTATGTGAACGTGTGTGTGAGAGGGAGCTAGTATACAGTTGTGTTTAAGAGCGAGAAGTAGCCTGTGTGAGGATGTATGCATAAGAGAAAGGAAGCCTGTTTGGGTGTCTGTGCAAAAGAGAGGGAGCCTATGTGAGGGGGTGTGAGTGAGAAAGAGGAGGAGCTTGTATGAGGGGATGTGTGTGCACGAGAGAGGGAGCCTATATGAGGGAGGGTTATAAGCATGAGCATGGTGTTTGGGTACTTGCTAGGTTCTTGTGGCCTCTGTTGGAAACAGGATGCTGGGCTTGATGAACCCTTTGTCTGACCCAGCATGACAATTTCTTTTGTTCTTATGAGAGGGAAAAAGAGGGACAGAGGGAGCTTTTGTGAGGGGCAGTACTGAGAGAGGTGGGTCAAACTCTGGTGGGAGGGGAGAGATGTTGGATGAGTTGGGTCTTTAGTAGGCAAAGCAAAAGAAGACTGGCCAGGGAGGGGGGGCAGTCTTAGTGTACTTCTAGGGAAATTCTGTTCAAAATATTTAAAACTCTGCATAAGTAATTTTTTTTGTTTACATTTTAAATTACTTAAACTGCCATATTTTATTTTTACCAATATAAAGTATGCAGAATTTTTTGCAAAATGTTTTTGTGGTCAGAATTGTAGTTTAAAACTGTTTTTATTGCATTGCAAATAAATCAGTAAACAAAGGCTACTGCATGCGCACAGTGGCTCTTATGCACCCATGCAGACCAACTGCGGGGTTACATTTTTGAGTAGTCTCTCCCCGCCCCCACCCAAGGATTCCATGAACCAGTTCGTAATTCTGAGGCAGTGCCACAAGCCCTATGTCCAGACTTGATATCCAGTCATTTATTTAAAATCAAACTCCTTGCCCGATGTGGCAAGTACTGAAGATAGGAGTCCCAGATGAGTAGAAACTTCTGGTGGTGACATGTTGATGTCCAGCAGGTCAGACTGTCCATTTGGAGCATCTTTTGGACGTGGTTGCGCCATTCCCAGTACGTGGGAGCGGTTGCGTCTTTCCAGTGAAGTAGAATTACTTTCTTTCCCATGTAACTGGCCTTAGGTAAGAACAGGCGTGGGCCCAGGCCTCGAAGTCTCAAAGCAGCTATGTTATCAAACAACAAAATGAGGGGATAAGGGAATACTGATATCTAACAGGTCAGCAAGATAGCTGGTGATTCGATACCAGTAGCATCTGATCAATTTACAGCCCCAAAACAGGTGGGAAAGGGTGCCAACCTCCTGCTGACATTTCCCACATGTATCTGAGGTCACCAAATGCGAGCGATACGCCAGCGGAGTGGAAATATAAGCCTTCCATAGGAACTTATATTGTATTTCCCGTAAATATTGATTGGGGGTGATGCTCGCTATGGTATTGAGACTTCCCTGAATCATTACAGAGGTAACCGTGAATACCCCGTCCTCTTCCATCTATCCACCATCAATTAGCTAGGAACAAGTCTTGCATTTGTCGGTAAGAATCTATAATAAAAGGACAAGGAGGGTATCTTCTCCCTACTAAGCAGCAGCACGTCTTCAATTATGTTAAATGGTGCAGGGTTGCGTATGTTGTCTGGAAGAGAGTGCACGTAGTGTTTGAGCTGTAAGTAGGAAAACTCTGGGGCACCTACTGTTCCGTATAGGGTTCTGATGTTCTGCAAAGAAAGTAATTGCCCAGTTCATCAAGCACATGCCCCAGCTGGACCATATCCTGGGCAACCCAGCCTCTTACCCCCCCCCCCCCCCCCCGAATGAGATCCAGGTAAAAAATCAGGGTTGACGGCCAAAGGCAATAGAAAGGCACTCTTCTGTGGGATAGCTAACTTCTTCGTGAGGGTCTGCCAGGCTTGCCTTAGTGGGGGCCACTAGTACCTTCAATGGGCCTGGTAACACTAATTTATCTGCCGTGGCCTGCATGGCATATCGCAAATTGAGTGGGCTTACCAAAGTTTGTTTTGCAAGGATGCTCACATAATGGGATTCCCCCAGAGTCCAGTCCCGCAGGATCCGCAAATTACCGGCTAGATTATATAGCCCCAAATCTGGAGCACCCAAACCACCCCGGTGCCAGTTGCCCTTCAAGCGAGCGATATCCTCGCCTTCTTCTCTTGCCATAAGAATGCCCGGATTCCTTTGAGTGCTAGTTGATCCTGGCGCTTAAGGGTCAGGGGCAAATTTTGGAACAGATAATTCCACTGAGGTAGGAGTACCATTTTAAATAGGCTGACTCTGCCACTCAGGGATAGCAGTAAAGCTTGCCAAGCACTGAGGCGTTCCAGCGTGGACGTATACAGCCATTTGACATTCAAGATATATAATTGGGGCAGTTGGGTGGTAATATATACCCCTAAGTATTTAATTTTGTTTTTGGCCCACAATAAAGGGAAGCTCCTCTCCCATGTGTCCTATACAGAATCTGGGAACCCTAGGGCTCCGGATTTATCAGAATTGAGTTTGAGGCCAGAAAAGGAGCCAAACTCGTGGAAAATTTGTAACGGGGGTAGCAATAACTTCTGTGGTTCCATCAGAATAACCAAAATGTCGTCCGCAAATGCGGCATACTTGAAAGTCTCAGATTGGAAGCGAACCCCCTTCACTTCTTTGGCTAGTAAAATCTACTGTAAGAATGGTTCCAGCTGCAGCAGGAAGAGCAACGGCGACAACAGGCATCCCTGATGAGTACCCTGGTGTACCCCGAACTCCTGAGACATAGAGCCATTTACCAGAATAATAGCCGAGGGGTCCATGTATAACAATCGGATTGTATCGTAGAAGAACCCCTCGAACCCCATCAACTGGAGTGTACGAAACAAATAGTCCCACTCAACTCTGTCAAATGCCTTTTCGGCGTCAAAGCTGACCACTACAACTATCCTCGACGCCGGGAGAAGAGTATGGCGAAAAGGATTTGGAGATTTTGTTAGTTATTTCTCAATATTGCAAAGAGTCGGTGGATTTTCCGACCATATCGGAGTTGCGCGAATGGTTCTTAGAACTCCGTGCAGATAGGAGGTAACATAAAACAGACTTGCTAGCCTCCATTTCGGAGGTCAAGGAGGACTTAGCATTGATGGGCCATTGAGTAGATGAGCTGGATTCTCGAATCTAGCAACAAGGCAAGACACTAAACACTCTGACCTCACAATACAAGTCCATTTTATCTGACGACACTACTTCAGTGGATAAAGTGGAAGATTTAGAAATTCGATCAAGGCACTGCTGTATCAGAATTCGAGGAATTCCAGAAAGAGAAGAATTTAATGACTTAAATTGGTGGCAGCGGCAATCTGAGACTTCTCTTTCTTCTATTCCCAAGTTTGATCTCCTTGTTATATGTAACTTTTTTACCTCCTCTGATTATTTAACTGTTGATAGAATGTTTACCCCTTGTTCCATGTAAACCGATTTGATATGACACCCATCATGAAGGTCGATATATAAAAGAATTAAAGAAAACTAAATATATTTACCGACAAGATTAGCCCTGCAGATAAGGCCTCCCGATTTGATACCATGGTTAAAATAAAGAGAGCGCAAAGGGCTTTAGGATACAAATGTGACAATCAGCTGAGACACATGCTTGCACAGTTTAGTTCAGAAATCGAATATTGTGGACACAGCCCGAAAAAGAGCTGGGAAGGGCATAAGTTAGCTATATATAATTTGGCGCCGGTTACGCTTCGCCAGCGCAGTGAACATGAAGTCACCATTGGGCATTCCCGTTTGCTCTTCAGTTTATACATGGAGGGATTTCTTACCGGATAAGATCTTCAGCTGAAGCAGTGAACATCCTCAAGCAAGCTACGCTGCCAGTCACTTTCTCTGCTGCTGCTTCAGGACCAGTGGCAACAATAACAGATTCGTTTCTAAGACTGCATCTAGCAGGGCAAGGAGGAAAATGCCTGCGGTGCTATTCAGAGGACTCTCGCTCTTCGCTCTGTGCTTTCCGATCAAGGATGAGGACTTTATAGCAAGCATGGTATTTGGTAATCCTTTAATTTTTAAGAAGCCATTCTGAATATACCTCTTCCTGTTTGGAACTCTTTCGTGCAGACACCACGATGCTTATTTTGAACTCTCGCGTGCAGATAACATTGATGCTTCTTTATTAGTAGCACCATATTTATATATTTTTTCTTCAGTATGGCGGTCAGTTTCAGTTTATGATTGAATTTTTTTATCACCTGGTGGCTGGGGGATCGGGATGGGCTTTAATCTTGATTCGCGACTTAGCCCCTTTACGTAGAGGGACTTGAGAGGGAAAGGCTGGTCAGTAGGGGAGTTTTTTGGGAGGAGGAGGTCTGCATATGTGCTGATTATTATTTCTATTTATCTTTGGGGATACATTCCAGTGTAACTTTTTTTTATACTCATTGTTTTGTAAGTATGCTTGATATTTCAAGGATTTATGACCTTAGTTTTGATCATGGCTATTCGTTTGTTATCCTTTAATGTCAGTTCCCCTAAGAAGAGACACCAATTTGACCAGGAATTAACCTCACATAAAGCAGCTATTGCCTTTTTGTAAGAGACATCTAAGAAAACGCCATGAGATTTTATTAGCACTTAAAGAGTATCCATATAAATTCCTGGCGGCTAGCACACCAGGAGCAAAATACACGGGGGCGGGCATTTTGTTATTGTCAATTTTAGTTCATGATGTCCTTTGTAAATTTATTGATCCTCACGGAAGATATGTTTTGCTAAAATTTCGATTAGGGTCAGATATTTTTGCTTTATCTATGTGCCCAACCAAAATCAAGCACCCTTTTTTCCACTCTATAAGAAATTTGTTGCAATCTTATGCAGAGGGCTTTCTTAGCTGGGGACTTTAATTTCCCTCTGAAATCTCAGAAAATGCTCAGTCTGCCAGTCAGTTTCCAGAAAATTTGAAAAATGTTTCTGTGCCTGGCTCCATCTGATGTCACCCACATGTGAGGACTAATATCCTGCTGTCCTAGGAGAATACCTGTTATAGGTAAGCAACTTCGCTCTGCCTTTTTCTGATCTTTTGTATTTCTCTGAGGGCAGTGTATTTGGTGGAGGGGGTAGGGAGGTCGGGGAGATTATAATATGGTAGTTTCTTGTACATTAGGTAAAACTGGACCAGTTTTCGAAAACTTTGATATGCCTTCGAATAATTGCTGCATGGGCTAGTTAATCCGGGAAAATATTTGTGCCTGAATGAAAAATTGTTTTATTGTCTCACCACTGCCACTCTTGCGCAGTTCCTGTTCAGGGATTTTTTTTTTTTTTTGTTTGATACATTAGAGTTGGGGCAGTATATTCTGTTGAGAATGCCTTATTGATCATGCTCCTGTCGTGTTAAAATGTTCCTTAGATATCCTTGATCAAGGTTGTAGAGGTTGGAAATTAGATGATTGTTAAAAACCGAGAGAATATGTTTTGCAGTATCTAAGGCTATAGAGGTTTTTGATACCAGTGAGGTATCAAGTAATATATTATGGGATGCCCCTAAAGCTACTTGGAGAAATTGATAACTTTAAGTGCTGCCAGGTGTGTTTTTCTGGACAGGGAATAGAGGGTGAGAATTGATTTATTCAAGGTAGAGTGACTTAAATAGGAGGTTTGGCTCCAAGCATCTATAGAGCATTGTATTGCACAAGAGAGATGGAAAAGAAGATGAGTAATCTGCATGGACCAACAGTTACTATATTAACAGAATAGAATTTTAAAAGAAGAAATGTTTCTGGGCAGATTGTATAGACTACTTGGGTCTCTCTCTGCTTTCATTTACTATGTTAATTTCTATTGGTATTCAAACATAAGAAAATGCCATACTGGATCAGAACAAGGGTACATCAAGCCCAGCATTCAGTTTCCAACAGTGGCCAATCCAGGCCATAAGAACCTGGCAAGTACTCAAAAACTAAATCTATTCCATGTTACCATTGCTAATGGCAGTAGTTATTCTCTAAGTGAGCTTAATAGCAGGTAATGGACTTCTCCTCCAAGAACTTATCCAATCTTTTTTTAAACACAGCTATACTAACTGCACTAACCACATCCTCTGGCAACAAATTCCAGAGTTTAATTGTGCGTTGAGTAAAAAAGAACTTTCTCCGATTAGTTTTAAATGTGCCCCATGCTAACTTCATGGAGTGCCCCCTAGTCTTTCTACTATCCGAAAGAGTAAATAACAGATTCACATCTACCCATTCTAGACCTCTCATGATTTTAAACATCTCTATCATATCCCCCCTCAGCCGTCTCTTCTCCAAGCTGAAAAGACCTAACCTCTTTATTCTTTTCTCATAGGGGAGCTGTTCCATTCCTCTTATCATTTTGGTAGCCCTTCTCTGTACCTTCTCCATTGCAATTATATCTTTTTTGAGATGCGGCGACCAGAATTGTACACAGTATTCAAGGTGTGGTCTCACCATGGAGCTATAGAGGCATTATGACACTTTCTGTTTTATTCACCATTCCCTTTCTAATAATTCCCAACATTCTGTTTGCTTTTTTGACTGCCGCAGCACACTGAACCGACAATTTCAATGTGTTATCCACTATGACGCCTAGATCTCTTTCTTGGGTTGTATCACCTAATATGGAACCTAACATTGTCTAACTATAGCATGGGTTATTTTTCCCTACATGCATCACCTTGCACTTATCCACATTAAATTTCATCTGCCATTTGGATGCCCAGTTTTCCAGTCTCACAAGGTCTTCCTGCAATTTATCACAATCTGCTTGTGATTTAACTACTCTGAACAAATTTGTCTCAACTGCAAATTTGATTATCTCACTCGTCGTATTCCTTTCCAGATCATTTATAAATATATTGAAAAGTAAGGGTCCCAATACAGATCCCTGAGGCACTCCACTGTCCACTCCCTTCCACTTGAGAAAATTGTTCATTTAATCCTACTCTCTGTTTCCTGTCTTTTAGCCAGTTTGCAATCCACGAAAGGACATCACCACCTATCCCATGACTTTTTCTTTTCCTAGAAGCCTCTCATGAGGAAATTTGTCAAACACCTTCTGAAAATCCAAGTATACGACATCTACCGGTTCACCTTTATCCACATGTTTATTCACTCCTTCAAAAAAGTGAAGCAGATTTGAGAGGCAAGACTTGCCCTGAGTAAAGCCATGGTGACTTTGTTCCATTAAACCATGTCTTTCTATATGCTCTGTGATTTTGATGTTTAGAATACTTTCCACTATTTTTCCTGGCACTGAAGGCAGGCTAACTGGTCTGTAGTTTCCCAGATCGCCCCTGGAGCCCTTTTAAATATTGGGGTTACATTTGCTATCCTCCAGTCTTCAGGTACAATGGATGATTTTAATGATAGGTTACAAATTTTTTACTAATAGGTCTGAAATTTCATTTTTTAGTTCCTTCAGAACCCTGGGGTGTATACCATCCGGTCCAGGTGATTTACTACTCTTCAGTTTGTCAATCAGGCCTACCACATCTTCTAGGTTCACTGTGATTTGATTCAGTCCATCTGAATCATTACCCATGAAAACCTTCTCCATTACGGGTACCTCCCCAACATCCTCTTCAGTAAACACCGAAGCAAAGAAATCATTTAATCTTTCCGCGATGGCCTTATCTTCTCTAAGTGCCCCTTTATCCCCTCGATCGTCTAATGGTCCAACTGACTCCCTCACAGGCTTTCTGCTTCGGATATATTTAAAAAATTTTTACTATGAGTTTTTGCCTCTACAGGCAACTTCTTTTCAAATTCTCTCTTAGCCTGTCTTATCAATGTCTTACATTTAACTTGCCAACGTTTATGCTTTATCCTATTTTCTTCTGTTGGATCCTTCTTCCACTTTTTGAATGAAGATCTTTTGGCTAAAATAGCTTCTTTCACCTCCCCTTTTAACCATGCCGGTAATCATTTTGCCTTCTTTCCACATTTCTTAATGTGTGGAATACATCTGGACTGTGCTTCTAGGATGGTATTTTTTTTAACAATGACCACGCCTCTTGGACATTTTTTACTTTTGTAGCTGCTCCTTTCAGTTTTTTTCTAACAATTTTTCTCATTTTATCAAAATTTCCCTTTTGAAAGTTTAGCACGAGAGCATTGGATTTGCACACTATTCCTCTTCCAGTCATTAAATCAAATTTGATCATATTATGATCACTATTGCCAAGCGGCCCCACCACCGCTACCTCTCACCAAGTCCTGTGCTCCACTGAGAATTAGATCTAAAATTGCTCCCTCTCTCGTTGGTTCCTGAAACAATTGTTCCATAAAGCTATCATTTATTCCATCCAGGAACGTTCTCTCTAGCGTGTCATGATGATACATTTACCCAGTCTTTATTGGGGTAATTGAAGTCTCCCAATATTACTGCACTACCAATTTGGTTAGCTTCCCTAATTTCTCTTAGCATTTCACTGTCAGTCTCACCATCTTGACCAGGTGGACGGTAGTATACCCCTATCACTACAGTCTTCCCCGACACACAAGGGATTTCTACCCATAAAGATTCAATTTTGTATTTAGTCTCATGCAGGATGTTTATCCTGTTGGACTCTATGCCATCCCGGACATAAAGCACCACACCTTCTCCCGGGTGCTCCTCTCTGTCATTGCGATATAATTTGTACCCCAGTATAGAACTGTCCCATTGGTTATCCTCCTTCCACCATGTCTCTGAGTTGCCAATTAAGTCTGTCATTCACTGCTATAAATTCTAATTCTCCCATCTTACTTCTTAGACTTCTGGCATTAGCATACAAACATTTCAAAGTTTGTTTTTTGTTTGTATTTTCATTCTGCTTTTTAATTGATAGGGATCTCCTTTTTAAAGGTTGGTGCCAGCAGTCTGGTTCCATCCTGGTTAAGGTGGAGCCTATCCCTTCGGAAGAGACTCCCCCCCCCCCCCCCCCCCCCCACCTTCCCCAAAAGGTTCCCCAGTTCCTAACAAAACTGAATCCCTCTTCCTTGCACCATCGTCTCATCCATGCATTGAGACTCCAGAGCTCTGCCTGCCTCTGGTGACCTGCACGTGGAACAGGGAGCATTTCAGAGAATGCTACCCTGGAGGCTCTGGATTTAAGCTTTCTCTATTAAATTATAAGATTCTGGCCCAATGTTTGGTGTTAAGGGTAGAACAGATGCTGCTTTTCTTGATTGATTGAGACCAGACTGGCTTTATTAATGGGGAAGATAAGGGGTTGACTATTTGAAGTGCACATTGTATTTAATGCATGTTAGAGATTTGGGGGATGATGCTTTGTTAATCTCTTTGAATGTAGAGAGAGCATTCTGCAGAGTTGAGAGGCCATGCTTATACATGACTCTTGGACAATTTTGGTTTGTGCGGGTAAGGTTTCTTGGAGTGAGCGGATGAGATTTTTCCCTTTTTACTCTTTGTACTTTTCTCTTTGCCTTTTTTTGCTTTTGTTTTCTCCTTTGCTCTATTTTTGATCACGTTCTTGCTTTTATTTTTGGTAAAGGTGGGTGTACTTCTTTTTTTTTTTTTTTTTCTACACTGCTTTCCTCCCCCCCCCCCCCCCCCCCCCCCCCAACTTATTGCATGCACTTCTGCCGGCAGTGGTGGCACCACTTCTGGCAGAGCATGTGCCAGGAATTAAAGTATAGTGTACTAGGCAGCAACCTTGGTTTTTGTTTTTGCATTAGATAAAAATCTATATAGCAGCAATAATCACAACTTCTAGCCCATATCAAACATCACGGCAAAGAATGGGTTGTCCATTTTCTAACTTCTTAGTGATATCAGTTACATTTACAACAAGTTTTAAGGAAACCACTTTGCTAGTTTCATGTTTCTTGTTTTAAATGCTATCTGCATTCAACTAAACTGTACAAATTTCAATTTAATATAGAAATAATTATGTATAATACTCTTTGGAGTTCTGTGCCCAAATATTATATATTATATTCTGTACATATTTAAGTTCTCCTGTCTTGCCTCATCACTCTTCATCTCACTCCCTGCCCACCAGCTTGCTCATTCGAAGACTAGAAAAGGGTCCCAAATTTATTCTTTAATAATATCCCAGAGACTTCTCCTGGGGTTTCCCACAAAAATCATGTCTGTGAATAAGCTGAGCGTAACTGCTTTATTCCTGGTCTGAATGCCCTGAAAAGAGCATAGGACACTCAGTGTAGCTGCTAGAGGCTTCAGGGCGAGAATGAATAGTAAAGGGGGTAATGGGCAACCCTCTCTGGTGCCCCCCTATCTAAAGTGAAACTATCTGAAAGGGACCCTTTTACCATCAATTACGCCAAATGTTGTATATAGTAGTTTAAACCTTTATAAACATTTCTCCCCAAAATTAAGCCTCTAGTGCCCACAATAAATATGACCATTCCACACAGTCAAATGCCTTCTCAGCATCTATACTAACCAGAAGCCTATCCTGGTTACCTCCATCAGAGGCTTGAATGGCAATTACCATCTTCAACAGATTGGAGTTGGAAAGTCTCCCTTTTAATAAACCCTGTTTGTTCCTGGGATGCTTCCTCTTGTACTACTGGTTTACATGAAAAGCCAGCACCACCTCTAAAATTGTCTTGGTTTAGGAGCGAGATTAGTCTATATACGATTGAGGGAAGGTATGATTTTTTCTGGGCTTATGTATTAAAATTGTTGCTAGATTATACCTCACTTCAAATTCTCCTCTTACTTCCTGGAACATGTTGTGTTTTTTTTTTTTTTTTTGTTTTTTTTTTAAAGAGGTGAGTGTGGCATCACCAAGTAATTAGTAAAATTCTGGACCTAAACCCATATGGTCCAGGTTGAGTAGCTTTTAAATTTGCAATAACCTTGTGGAACTCCTCAGTAACAGATGTCTCCAGCAGTCCCTTGACTTGATCCCCTAATCAGGCAATTCAAGATCATGAAAAAAAAAAAAGTTTGCTGTGCCTGCACGTTGTTAGGGCCAGCAGCATATAAGGATTTAAAGTAGGCTTCAAAAGCCTTGGTTATCAAAGGGGTAGTTAAAAAGTTCTGCAAATTGTAATAGATTTGAATGATTACTTCTCTAGGGTGAGAGTTAGATTTAACTAGTCTGGCTAATAATTTGCCAGATTTATTCCCCCACTGATAAAAGTTTGTATTTAAGATATAATAGATTTTGCAAGCTGCTACAAGGCATTCCTTGGACGCTTGCATAAGATCCTTCATATGAGCCCACCTCAATGTCAATATTCTTTTCGTGAGATCCAAAATTTTCCTATTCTTATCTCTTAGTATGCATTTGATATGCTAATATATGCCCTCTCATAACCACATGGCAGTGCTCCAAAAGAGGATGGGATCAATCTCAGGGAGTGAGTTAAATTCAAAATATTCTCTCCTCTTTTTCTTTCAGAAAGGCTGCAAATTGTCTTATCTTGTTAGAGGTATTGGGGCATAGACCACTGTGATTACCCTTTAGACCCAGGCGTCAGAGTCAAAATAGTAACTACCATCGCATGAACAGTGTAGGATACATCATAAATTCCACTAGCCAACAGTATATTGAATAATTATTCTGCTAAAAGCATTGTCGTTGTGAGTACACATGTAGATGAGGAAAAAAGTGAACTCCTTGTTTTCCAGATTCAACAAGTGCCAGGAATTTATTACAGTTCCTGAGATACAAATCCCACCCCAAATCAGATTGATTTTTCTTAGGAGTTTTAGGTTGTTTGCCATCCACCAAAGGATTGTCGGCCACATTGAAATTTCCACCCATGATGATAGTATACCCTTCCCATGCCAACACTTTGGCAACTAAATTAGAAAAAAACCTGTCAATAAGTAATTGGTGCATATAGATTAACAAAAACAGCTTTTATCCCCTCAAGTTCCCTACTATGATAATATAATGGCCATTGGAATCAGAAATCCCAATGACCATTTCTTATTTCAAAAATAACATTTTTATTAATCAGAATGGCCATTCCCTGCTGTCTTGAGTTGAAAGATGGAAAAAAAAACCCATTGGCTTACCCATTCCCATTGTAACTTTTGATGATACCCATCTTCCAGATGGGTTTCCTGAAGAAAAGCTATGTTCACCCCCATGTTTCCATAAAACTGTTTAATAGCTTTTTCCTCTTAATGGGGGAATTCAAACCATCAGTATTAACAGAAGAAAAAGTGATGATAAACATTTATCAATAGTGGAGTGTTTAATTGCATCATATAGTATTAGAGAGGAAGAGATTGCCCAGCCTGGAACATCCCAGCCCCAAAGTATCCCAAGGATCATGAAATCTGCAGGTTGCTGTACTCAGGCTTTGAGTACTACCCACATTCACACTAAAACACATGTTCATCTACACACATCCCACCGTCTCCCTATATATATCCCTGTAATTTATAAAAAAGAAGGCGCTTGACTGCTCAGTCGGGAGCGATTCACCCTGTGATCTTGGCTAAATGGTTTTTTTCTTCTCCCTTCACCAGTAGCAAGATGTCCGCTTCTACCTGAGGGATCACATAAAGAGGCCAGTGGCTTTGCTGCATGTTAATACAACCATGCTTTATACACTAGGTAAGTACATGGAGTGAGAAGAAAAGAAGAAAAAACCCTTTGGAATATGGTATACCATGCTGCAACTGTGACTTCACTACAGTACAGCGCAGATAATGCGTCAAGACGGTTGAAAAAAAAAATGCAGCAATTTGTACCGAGCCAAATCTCCTTAATGGGGACACTACCCCAAGGAAACAGATATGTGCCTCCACTCCTCTAGAAAAACTTAGACATCAAGGGTGCTGATGCCTGAATCCAAGTCAGAACTCAGACTTAACAGAGAACCTGATATACTCCAACAGGTGCTGCAAACTGCTAGTGTAATCATAACATCTCTGACAAACATGTCATCAATAATAGATCAAAGTAAACATAACAGTACATAACTGGAAGCATATGAAACAAATGCTGCTAGCAGTGGTCCACAGGAACATCAGAAGGACCAACTACATAGGTCCAGCAGCTCGATTCAATGTTTAACTGCAGGAACAGAAATGAACTGCAAGCATTAGATTGTAAGGTGTCAATTCAGCTGGTGGTCAAACTCTTGTTCTTCATGACTAGTAGATAATGGATGATATCCTCCATTGTAGTATACTTTTAATCATGCAGGGCATTTTATTTTTTCAATAGGCCGTCAGGATTTTGGCTTTATCTGTGAAATTCAGATATTTGGTGGTGATCTGCCTAGACTGCTGTTGGTCCTGACTACCTGCTCCCAGTCTGTGGGTTCGTTAATCAGAATTGATATGTCTGCCATATTAATATTCAGATGCTCAGGGATCCATTTTTCACAAAGCTGTGTTAATTCGTCCCCATGCACTGATTTTGGGACCACAACAGTGTGCAAGTTGTTGCATTGACTGAGGTTCTTGAAGTGGTGGTTCGTCCTTGAGGGTTTTATTTTTCTCTTGGAGTTTGGCCATGACAGCCTTGATTGCTATCATGCGGTCATTATGTTCAGAGAGTTTATTTTGTACACCATTAATCACTGAGATGTATGCCTCTACGTTACCCCACAGTTCATCCACAGATGACTGAATCTTCTGGAGCTGATTGGTAAGCGCCAATACTGCTTGAGAGGTCTTTTAGCACCACTTCAGATAGGCCTTCCTCCACTAAGATTGACTCCTGCAACACCTAGTCTTCTCTGCTCAAAGTTTTTTCAGGCCCTGTTCTCTTTGGGCAGCCAGCCATTGCTACCTCTGCAGTCAGTCAACTCCACAGTGGCTCCCCCACTGCTGAAATGCTGCCTGCCTTGGTCAGTGTCCAGGCTTTATAACTGCTGAGGAGCATGTCTACCACACTGTCAAAGGAAGCATATCATACAAAGGAAGCCTCTGAAGGAATAAAATCATTCACCAAAATCCCAACTGGGTAAGAAAGTCAGTATTAACTTGTACTTACCCAGCTCTTTTGCTGGGATGACTGTCTGAGGTGTCAAAACCAGGAAGGATGCCTCTCTGGTCCTGATATGCAAGAGGATTTGCTGATTTGGGAAATTTTTCTGTTCTGCTTTAATGGAGTAGTGGTTTGGCTCCCATCTCTAGTGCTGATCTGGAACTCTGAAGCTTTCAGGGGCATTCGTTTTGGCCTATCTTGTCAGGGCTCTTGGCATGTTGCAGCATTACTGACTGAGTCTAATTTGGAATCACTCGAAACATCACCTTCCTGGAATTGTTCTCAAATGTTGTTACCTTAGAAAGTGTTGGCTCTATTTTGGCCAACCAACACCACTAGCCCGTATTCCATATAATTAGAGAGAAAATTGGTGGAATATACATATTACTCTTTTCAAATTGATTAAAAGATCATCGTAAAATAAGCTAATGGATAGCACTCTTACACCAGTGGCTGCGCTTTCAATCATACGTCCCAAACTTCAGCTGCTTTTTTTTTTTTTTTTTTTTTTTTTAAAGAGAAAATTATTACATGACTTAATTGATTTATAATCCAGGAGCTTGTAAAAATTGCGCTTAGTTTCTGGACTATAAATTGACAACTAAGCCAAAAATCTTTGTGCAATAACAATTCTCATTAAAAAAAAAAAAAAAAAAGACTAAAGTATTGGACCTATGATTAAAATCATGTAGCTACTATCCATTGGCCTATTTTATGATGGTCCTTCAATCAAATTTAAATAGAGGCAAGCAGTTAACCAAAAGGAGTGATATTTTGGTGTGATAACCAGGAATTGATTGATTATTCTGTCACAAGTTTATCAAATGTGTACAGGTACCTGAATTGATGAGTCTTTGTTTTGAAGTGTTTACAGTTGAACATGCCAGTACCATGGCCATACGCATTAGGCATATTCCAGGCATGTGCAGTGAGACTGGCTTTTTTTCTTGTTGCAATCAGGCTGAATTTGAGAGGTTGGTACTAGGAGCTGTGATGGTAGGGCCCTATGTTCTGGATTTCCTTTGGGCTTTGGAGTGAGGAAAAATGGGACATATTGCACAGATCTGTGCCCCTAACACTTACACACATGGGTATGCCTCCTATCTCCATTTTCCTCCTAACATGGTACATTATTCAGTCCAGGGAGGTTGGTGCACACACATCTGGTAGGCCTGGCTGCCTTTGCCAAAGAACAGGGATGGCCTAGCCCTACTGTGACCTTTGTAATTAAATGCATCCTATCTGGGTGACCAAAAAGACACTGGCAAGCTGCGGGTCCATCATGCACAAGCACTTCCTTAGGCTGGCCTTCAGTATATCACTTTTGGCTGATTGCTATTAAATGTTTATTGGTCCAAGGTTGGTTGCCTGGGCAAAGGAGAGAATGTTTACTTGAGGGTCTTCGCATTGGTCACTTGCCTGGTTAAGAATATAATTAGAATATATCTTTGTGGCCCATGGGTGGGTCTTCATATTTTTTGATTTATGCTAATCTCTACCTACCCCCATGAGCAAGTTCAAATTCACAGCCATCCTGAATCAAGCATGGTAGGACAGGGATGCAGCTACAACATTTTGGGACTCATTCACTTAGAAACTGTGCTGCTTGTATAGTGGCCTGCCAGGGGCCACTAGAAAATGTATCTGTAAATGGCGTGCCATGCTATATAGATCCTATGCCAGACAGGTGAATAGTAGTCTGAGACGGTTTCCACATCCAGTAATTTTGTAGGTTTATAACAGTGACATCCATGCATTGGGCCCCCTTAGGGTTATGCACATCTGTCCATGTCAATGAAAAGCTCCAAAATGTAATAGTTACAAATTAAAAAAAAAAAAAAGGGATGTTTAATAGTGAATATATGCATGCAGTATAAAGTTATGAAAATGTTTGCCATAGAATCATGTGGTGGTGGAAAGGATCATCCATATAGCTATTGAGTTGGTGGCTAATATGGCCTTAATAAATTTTGTTTAATTAGTTGTACTAACTCATAAAGCAGATACTGTTAGATTTTTTTGAGTAGGAAATCGTGAATTTATAGTTAAGAATCTTGATTCTGTATTCTGATCACTATAACTCCATTGCATTTGCTAACTTTTTTTTTTTATTCCATGAAGCATTCTATAACAGTTTTAAGATAACATAAGTTCCATACTGGGTCAGACCAGCATTCTTTTTCAGACAGTGGCCAGTCCGGTTCACAAATACCTGTCAGATCCCCAGTATTTGATCTGTTTCTTGTTTCTCACTCCCAAGGATTAATGCTGGCTTTTCCAAGTCTCCCTGGCTAATAATTGTTTGACTTTTTTCCTTCAGGAACTTGTCCAATCCTGTTTTGAATTCCACTGTTAGTTGCTGTCATTTGTGCAGTGAAAAAATACTTCCTATGATTTATTTTAAATCTGCTGGTTGCTAGTTTCTGGGATTGTTCCCTAGTCTTAGTTGTGATGGAAGTTGACCCTTGTTGCTGTGGTGGGGTTGGCACAGACTAGGGAGTGAACCCCCCCCATCCCCAAGCCCCCATTGGCAGATGGTGGATAAACCCTGAGACGAGACAGGAGCTTTACCTTTACCAGCCCCTTTACCTGCAGGTTCAGCTCTTGGGTTCTGAGCGCCAGCAGGAATTTGCAAGGGTGTCTCAGGATATAGTGTATAAAGTGAATGTCCAGGCAAGGGTCAGTAAGTGGCAAGCAAGGATGGTCAATGGGCAAGCAAGGGTCAGATCCAGATGTCATTCTGAGGGGAAGATAGGAGTGAAGCAAGGGTTACTGACAAGGCAGAGAAGGCTGTAGAGACTAGGCAGGCAAGGCAAAGATGAGAGTACTGAAGCAACAAGCACTTCATGCAGCTAGGCATGCCAAAAGACTCAATGCTGAGGCAGTGAAGGAAAAGTCCAAGGTGTCCTAAAATAGGGCAGGCCTGCTGACATCATCCAAAGGCACAGTGGGCCCTTTATAAAGCACTTTGTGAGACCCCGGGGGGAAGAACTGCATGGAGAGCTGAGGCTATGTTGGTGAGTGCAGCCTGTCTTGGATTTATCTCGTGGCAGGCCAAATATTACAATGATTGAAAGTGTAAATACTTGTTCCACCCTATTCATGATTTTATAAATTACAGTTATATCCACTCGGTCATATCTCCTTTTTTTTTTTTCCTTTTCCCTAAGCTAAAGAGCCCTATTCTGTTTACCCTTTTCCATAAATGATCTTTTCCATGTCTGTCTTTTTTTTTTTTTTAGGGGGGGGGGTGGGGGGGGATTGGGCGACTAGAACTGCACATATTGCTCAAGGCGCAGTCACACCATGGATCTGTACAATAGCATTGTGATATTTTGCTACCTTTTCCTCCTGATAGACTAGTCTCCACCAGTGAGATATCGCTGCTTCAGAGTACACACCTTCATTTTCTCCATGAGATCACCCCTGAATATATGGGAGGTGTGTCCTGAAGCAGATGATATGGTAGTGGCCATTTGCTTGGTCTGATGCATTTCAGAGATACAAGGCCATGTCATGCAGAGGCCCATATCTGGTTTTCTCTTCTGATTCAGTGACACTTTGTCCTGTTCCTCTCTTCGATTAAAAAAAATAATAATAAATTTGATTTAGGTGAATGGGAGTCTGTCTCTCTCCTGACCTATTTATCTTTATTAAAATTTCTTAATTGCTAATTTCAATAGCTCTGAGTGATATACAAAAGAATGTACATAGATGGCACTTACATAAAATAAATAACACGACACAATACATAAAATAAAATCAAATAACTCATTTGCTATATTAAACATCACCCGCCAGAAGAAAATATGACTGCTTGCAAAGTGATCACTTGCTTATCACTTAATGTTAAAACACCAGTTGCCATAGAAAAAGGTATAACTCAAGGCGTAAAAGGTAATATACTTGCTCATTAAAAGGCCTGCCTTAAATTGTTTGCATCAAATGTTGAAATCTACTAGACTCTGCTCTATCTGAAGCAAATTCCATAACATGGGGGCAGCCCTCTTGAATGTAAGATTATTGTATTAAGTTATTTGAAGATTACCAACCCCTGCTGGAGGACAAGCAAGTTATTTGTGCTGTATGGAGGACTGAGAAAAGGGGAAGCGGCCTCCAAGGAATTGTTGGTCAGATGGATCAAGGAGTCAAGTCTCAGCTTACCTGCTTAATGGCCTATATATGTTGGCAATGATCCAGGCGTATTACTCAAAAACCCAGCATCATGAGTGGATACTTCAGGAGTACATTTGGATGAGATCTGTAAGGAGCCACCTAGTAGTAATTGCATTATCCCAGGACAAGCAGGATGTTAGTCCTCACATATGGGTGACGTCAGTAACTGAGCCCTGGATGGTAACTCCTACACAGAACCCAGTATCATGTACCTGTAGTTAGGATTTTTTTTTCCTATGTGAATTGCTTTGCAGTTGACCACATGGAATTGCCTCTGTTATTTAGAAGCCCAGTCTCCTAGTCTCACTAAGTCCTCCTACAATTCTTTATAATATGCTGCCGCCTTGATGACTTGAAAGAATTGTCCTCTACAAATTTGGTCACCTCAGTGGATGTTCCTTTGTCCAGATCATTTATGAATATGCTAAATAGCACAGATCCTAATACAGGCTCCTGGGGCACTCCACTAATGACATTTCTCCATTTAGAAAACTGACCATTTAGTTTTACCCTATATTTCCTGTCTTTTATACAGTTACCAATCCATAATATCCCTCTGAATAGCCAATCCACAATAGGACACTGTCTCTGATCCCAGAGCTTGAGTGAAGAGGGACTTTGTCAAATGCCTTCTGAAAATCAAAATACAGTATATCAACTTGTTCTACTTTGTCCACGTTTACATCCTCCAAAAAAATCTAGTAAATTGGTAAGGCAAGACTTAATTTTGCAAAATCCATGTTTATTTCCTTCATTAAACATATCTGTGGTCAGTAATTTTTGTTTTTAATAATAGCTTCAGCCATTTTGCTTGGCACAGATATTGGACTCACCGGTCTATAGTTTCCTGGATCAACATTGGAGCCCTTTTTAAAAATTGGTGTTATATTGACCACTCTCCACTCTTGTGGTACCATGGCTGTTTTACATGATAGATTGCAAATCACCAGAAACAGGTCTGCAGTTTCATTTTAGAGTTCCTTCAGAGCTCTGGGGTGAATACCATCTGGTCTGGTGACATGTTCTTTAGTCTATCAGTCTGAGTTATGTTCTCCGGTTTCACAGTAATTCCATCTATTCAGTCATCAAAAGTTTCCGGTGTGAGTATCTTCCGGACATCTTCTTCAGTGAAGACCGAGGCAAAGAATTCATTTGTCTATTCGATTGTTTTATTGTCTTTATTTTTTACCAACTGAACACTTGCTTTGTTCTGATGAAAGTATGTCATGCAATCTGCCATGAATAATTGTGCGATATATGTGGACTATAAATTTTTAGTTTTTCTGATATTTCCTGGAATCTAGCATCGCATCTGAATCCCTCACAGAAGTTAAGTCCTAATATAATATTGGAAACACTTATGTTTTGCATGGACCTGCAGGTTTCTTTCAGGTGTTGAATTCATGGAATTTTGGAATAGGAACCTGTTGCAGACTGTAGATAAAATTATACTGTAAAGAAAATTTGTACCAAGGGTTAATAGGAAACTAGCTCCTGGTTTATGACAGACTTGGGTGTGCGTTTATAAAGGGATAAATAAAAGTTGGCTCAAAAGAAGATAGATAAAATCACATTCTGACAGATTTTTGGACAGCTAAAAGGATTTTAGGTTAGATTAGGTAAATGTGAAGCGAGCCTACTATATTAACTATTAAGATTACTACTGTTTAGAAACTCCTTAAAGGATCTTTTTAATGTGTAACTCAGCTGGCATCAGGTCCTTATCACAACCATCAATAGTGGTTTGTGAAAAATGTGCTGGCATTGTGGAGAAAACAGATAAGGGAACTTCATCAGTCATATTTCAATATTTACCCAGTGCCTAAATTGAAGATTTTCTGGCCAACCTTTATTGCAGCGAGAGAGATTTTGGATAGTGCTAGACCTAGACATTCTGCCTTGATCCATATCCATCAGGATTAAAGGTATAAAAAAAGAGGGTGCTTAATTTGTTTTTGTGGCAAATGGGAATCATTGACCTGAGATTTTATTTTGCACCAAGATCTTTGTTTTCCTAGTACCGGGATCTCTGCAGCCTTCTGAAAAGCCTTTTTTTTCTTTATTTTGTTTAAAATATTTTGACCCATATCTCACACTTTGGGGGGGGGGGGGGATATGTATTAATGTTCATGATATGTGTACATATAGGATGTAATTTACAAAGCCATTTATATGCATAAAATGCTGTTTTATGTGTGTAAATGGCTCCTTATGTTTGCCAGTCTTTGCATGCAAAAGTGTGGACATAATTTTCTGCATACTTTTTTTTGTGCATGAACAAAGCTGTTTTGGAGGGGTGGAGTTTGGGCAGAATATGGGTTTCCACATATTCTTTCTTTAGATTTAAAAAAATATATATATGCATGTAAATCCATATGCATAAGTTATGTCATCTCAGGAACAGGTGTAGCTTTTTACAGGGGAGTTTGTTCATACTCTCACTTTGAAAATTTGTGGAAAGTCTGTGAGTAAAAAGTACTAGCAGACTTTCCCATCTTTAAAAAGTACCCTTCTTGAGGGCTATTTTCAAAGTTATTTCTATGGCTAGAAGTTTTATACTCGTATTAATGGGCTTTTTGAAGATTGCTTACCTTTTTTATGTAGGTGAACTACATGTCTCACAGCACACATACTTTTATTTGTATAATGTAGAATTGTTTCCAGAAGCAGGATTTAGTCTGAGGAGGTAACAATACATAAATTGACCAGGAAAAGGTACCTGCAGAATAAGCAGGCACAAATTTATTTGTAAAAATGTATATACCACCAAAACTATCAAAGTAGTTTCCAACAAAACATCCATAAATTAAAAACATAAAAACATACAGCAAAAAGATAACCGAACCACCATAAATCTTACTGCTGTGATCAATTTTTTCTTCAGGTTGACAACAGAAACAGTTTCTTTTTGCAGGCAGGCTAGCAGATACAATTTCTGCATTCTGAACTACTTGTTGCTAGGTTAACAGGAGCTGCAAATGAATGTCCCATGATGCCCCATTAAACCATGGGTGATCTTGTGGGACTTCGAACTGCAGCCTGACACTATAGTCAGCATATGTTTTACAGGATGGTAGCATCAGAGGTATGACTGATACTAGAAGATAATGGTCTGTTCTGTCAGGGTTAGGAGGGAAGGGGGTAACAAAAGGCTGCTTGTATGCACTCAGAGCCATGTGTGGCTTGGGAGTTTCAGGTTGCAGACCCCTGCCCTAGACCTTTCCCTTGTAATCCTTAATATGGCAGCCTAACTCCTGATATTACCTTCATTTTTTAGTTGCTAAAACTAAGCAGGTTAATCTGCCATTACTCCTGGGGGAATTATGTACTGAACAGTTACACAGAATTCTCTTCCCACGCAGAATTCTGCATTTGCCTTGCAGAATTCAGCATGGGGACCAGGAGCCAGCAAGCAGGCTAAGAGGAGAAAGCATTAGTGGTATTGGCCTGTTCAGGCTGGAAGACACAGGAGCCCATGGTTACAGTTGGTGGCCTGTACAGGCCCTAAGAGGCTGTAGCAGTGGGAGTCTGCTCACATGGCTAACAGAGAAAGAAACAGTGGGGGGTGGGGGGTGAAGCTAAGAGATGGTTTAAAGATTTTTTGGACGGGGTGGGTAGGAAATAGAGAAGCTGGTACACCCCAGATGCCTTCCTCATCCCATGGATGACAGGTTTACTATATACCTACCCTCCCGTTCCGCTAATATCAAGGACAATTCAGAAATGCATTCAAGACATAGCGGACATGATCCTCATAGCTCCAGCATGGCCAAGACAACCATGGTATGTGTATCTCATACAACTTTCCATACGCCCACCGATTCCGCTGGAGAACAATCTGCAGCTTTTAATACAGGAAGGAGGCTCCCTCCTCCATCCAGTGCATCAATCTCTCCATCTGATGGCATGGAGATTGAAAGGCAAATATTAAACCACCTTGGCCTACCTTCGCAGGTAGAAGATATCCTTATTGCATCCAGGAAACCTTCAACCAGACATAACTATGCTGGAAAATGGCATTGCTATCAGATATGGTGTAAGCCATGGAACCTAGATCCATTCTCCACCGCCTTCCAACTATTGGAATATCTTCATACGCTTTACCAAGCGGGTCTGGCCACTACGTCAAGTTCTGGTACATGTCAGCACTATTGTAGCTTTTCATCACTCTCATAATGGCCTACCCATCTCTAACTATCCTCTGATTTCCAGATTCATGAAGGGCATGCTTCACACCTCAGATCGCCAGTGACAAAGCCACATGTACCATGGGACCTGAACATTTGTCTTGGAGCAGCTAATGCTGCCTCCCTTTGAACCCTTAGAACACAAGCCACATTAAATACCTGACATGGAAAACAGTATTCCTGGTGGCAATCACATCAGTTAGGAGAGTACGTGAGTTACAAGCCTTAGTTCACTACTCTTCTTATTTAGAATTCTACCATGACAAAGTTATCATTTGTCCTCATCCCACCTTCCTTCCCAAGGTGTGCGCTCTGCTTTTCATCTCAATCAAACCATCACTCTACCCATTTTCATGCCAAGGCCTCATCACACCGAGGAAAAACTTCTCCACTTGCTGGACTGTAAAAGGGCTCTAGCATACTATAAACAAAGAACTCAATCTCCTTTAAGACCTTCTCAGCTCTTTCTTTCATTTAATCCAAATGATCCTGGTCAACCCGTCTCTAAGAGAACCATCGCCAGTTGGTTATCACAATGCATTCTGTTTGATTATATCAAACAATCAATCAAACTTCACAAGAAGCCTCAGGCACACCAAATACGCGCCACTGCAGCATCAGTTGCCCACTTGAACAAGGTTCCATTACTGGGATATCTGAAAAGCGGCAACTTGGTCCTCCATCTATACCTTCACGTCACACTACTGTCTACAACAGCAAGCGACTTCCGATGCAGCGCTGGGCACAGCAGTTTTGTTGACTCTTCAAAACCGATGAGACTGTCTACTACACTATGGGTTGCTGCCCTGACCTTCAAGACTTACCAAATGGACACAACCTGGGAGCTTGGGACTCCCAGACAGCATGGCTAATTCAGCCCTGCTATTGATGGGAAAAAGCAAGTTTGCTTACTGTAAACGGTGTTTCCGTAGATAGGATGAATTAGCCATGCGATCCCTCTCTCCTCCCTAGACAGTCCTACAAAGGACACTTATTACCTCTCGCTTGACTACAAAGAAACTGAGGAGAAGAGGGGGAATTGCATGGGAAGACGATCGCGCAGCCACACAGTCAAAGCTCTGTGACTCACTGAGGAAACTCCTCCTACTCCCGATCGCGTGCGCTCCCAGACAGCATGGCTATTTCATCTGATCTACAGAAAAACAGTTTACGGTAAGCAAACTTGCTTTTACCACTAGGAAAAGGAGGTGGTAATGCTTTTGTATAGGTCATACGAACATCAGATTTACCATACTGGGTAAGACCAAAGATCCATCCAGCTCAGTATCCTATTTCCAACAAAGGTAATCCAGGTAAGTATTTGGCAGGATCCCAAGGGGTAGATTACATGCTGCTTATCAGAGGGATAAGAAGTGGATTTCCAAAAGTCCACCTTAATGGTATATGAACCTTTCCTCCAGGAACTTGTCCAAATTTTTTTTTAATTTTTTTTTACCGTAAGTTATGCTAATAGATTTCACCACATCCTCTGGCAATGAATTCCAGAGCTTTAATTATAAGTTCAGTTAAAAAAAAAAAAAGTTTTTCTTATTAGTTCTGAATGTATCACCTAGTAACTTCAATTTTTTATTAGAGTTTTATTAGTAACCACAATGTACAAGTACAAAAACAACTATACAACTCGTCTCTAGCTCAGCGTAACTCTGAATAAGAGAAAGTGGACGTAATACTGAACAAATTAACATTATTCATCATGGTCCTGTTAGATATATCCTTTGCTAATCCTTTACATCTAAGTAATCTGGATAGTATCTGTAACCAAGCTATGAGCCACTTTAAATCAATAATAATAAATAAAATTGAGTAACTTGTGAGATTCTTTTTTTTTTTTAATCTCTACCTATCCCTTCAACCTCCCTACCCACCACAAACTCTGCTTCCCCAGCATTAAAGAAAAGTGGTAAGAACAGAGATCTCAAATGATAAAGGAGTAAGGACACCAATGAATACTGAAAGCATGGTTTATCAATCGCAACAACATTTCTGATAAAATATCAAATTATTAATTCCCGTGGAGAATCTTTCCAGGAAATCTGGGGTGACCAGATCTTATTAAAAGAAGCAGTGTGTGTATTTTTATAGGCCGTCTATCTGACCCAAGCGAAAATATCAAGTCAACTCTGGCCTTCAATTTGGAACATAAGGAAATGGTACTGTCTCGCCACAATCGAGCTATTTCGTATCTAGTCATTACTAATATTTGTTGTATTAACTTTTTTTTTTTTGGTAAGAACATAAGAAATTGCCATGCTGGGTCAGACCAAGGGTCCATCTAGCCCAGCATCCTGTTTCCAACAGAGGCCAAACCAGGCCACAAGAACCTGGCAATTATCCAAACACTAAGAAGATCCCATGCTACTGATGCAATTAATAGCAGTGGCTATTCCCTAAGTAAACTTGATTAATAGCCGTTAATGGACTTCTCCTCCAAGAAATTATCCAAACCTTTTTTGAACCCAGCTACACTAACTGCACTAACCACATCCTCTGGCAACAAATTCCAGAGTTTAATTGTGCGTTGAGTAAAAAAGAACTTTCTCCGATTAGTTTTAAATGTGCCACATGCTAACTTCATGGAGTGCCCCCTAGTCTTTCTATTATCCGAAAGAGTAAATAACCAATTCACATCTACCCGTTCTAGACCTCTCATGATTTTAAACACCTCTGTCATATCCTCCCTCAGCCGTCTCTTCTTCAAGCTGAAAAGTCCTAACCTCCTTAGTCTTTCCTCATAGGGGAGCTGTTCCATTCCCCTTATTTTGGTAGCCCTTCTCTGTACCTTCTCCATTGCAATTAAATCTTTTTTGAGATGCGGCGACCAGAATTGTACACAGTAATCAAGGTGCGGTCTCACCATGGAGGGATACAGAGGCATTATGACATTTTCCGTTTTATTCACCATTTCCTTTCTAATAATTCCCAGCATTCTGTTTGCTTTTTTGACTGCCGCAGCACACTGAACCAACGATTTCAATGTGTTATCCACTATGACGCCTAGATCTTTCTTGGGTTGTAGCACCTAATATGGAACCTAACATTGTGTAACTATAGCATGGGTTATTTTTCCCTATGTGCATCATCTTGCAGTTATCCACATTAAATTTAATCTGCCACTTCAATGTCCAATTTTTCCAGTCTCACAAGGTCTTCCTGCAATTTATCACAATCTGCTTGTGATTTAACTTCTCTGAACAATTTTGTATCATCTGCAAATCTGATTACCTCACTTGTCGTATTTCTTTCCAGATCATTTATAAATATATTGAAAAGTAAGGGTCCCAATACAGATCCCTGAGGTACTCCACTTCCCACTCCCTTCCACTGAGAAAATTGTCCATTTAATCCTACTCTCTGTTTCCTGTCTTTTAGCCAGTTTGTAATCCACGAAAGGACATCGCCATCTATCCCATGACTTTTTACTTTTCCTAGAAGCCTCTCATGAGGAACTTTGTCAAACGCCTTCTGAAAATCCAAGTATACTACATCTACCGGTTCACCTTTATCCACATGTGTATTAACTCCTTCAAAAAAAAAAAAAGTGAAGCAGATTTGTGAGGCAAGACTTGCCTTGGGTAAAACCATGCAGACTTTGATCCATTAAACCATGTCTTTCTATATGCTCTGTGATTTTGATATTTAGAACACTTTCCACTATTTTTCCTGGCACTGAAGTCAGGCTAACTGGTCTGTAGTTTCCCAGATCGCCCCTGGAGCCCTTTTTAAATATTGGAGTTACATTAGCTATCCTTCAGTCTTCAGGTAAAATGGATGATTTTAATGATAGGTTACAAATTTTTACTAATAGGTCTGAAATTTCATTTTTTAGTTCCTTCAGAACTCTGGGGTGTATACCATCTGGTCCAGGTGATTTACTACTCTTCAGTTTGTCAATCGTACTTATCTTTTACAGAACAGGATATAATTAATAGGACTAATTTGAGATAGTATTATGTGCAGTTGTTGTAATAGATCCTGTAACCATTGAGACTATTCTTGCCAGAAAGCCTGAATACATGGACTTGCCCACCAGGAATGAAAAAATGTTCTCAGACTACCACAATCTGAAATTGAGGGAAAGGTTTTACGTAGGCATTCAGGAGTGTGGTATCACTGATTATAGTACCTTGTACCCATTTTCAATTAAGTTAGCAGATATTAATCTTTTGCCAGTAACCCAGAAAACATCTTTCCAGAAGTCCTCCAAAAACTCCTTGCCCAAATCTTGTTCCCAGGCTCCAATATACAAGGGTTTAGACTTAAGATCCTGATTTAACATGTAAATCTTGGACATAACTTTCAATGATCTATCAGCAAACTTGCACATAGATTCAAATAAAGTAATCCCTTTCAACAACTCCTCCCGTAAGTAAGATTTCACCATAAAGTGCCGTAATTGAATGTAAGAGAATTCTTTATCAGTTAGACTGTATTTTCCTTGTATGTCTTTGTATTCCATGAGACCTTTAGAGCCCCAAATATGTTCCCATTTATTTATATCACATGCTGCCCAAGAGAAGGCTGAAGAAGCACACCCCGGAGGGAACAAGGTATGGTGAAATAAAAAGGTACTGTGATAAAATACTCTCGATCCCACCAGAGGGAGCTTCCATGTCTCCCAAATGCAAGGTATGAGTCAAGGACTCCAGAAGGGCACTGAGATTTCCAAGATTTTTTAGGTTGCCGAGTTACGGCAGAAAGAGGCATCTGTCCGATAATTGCCTGCTCCAGTTGTGCCTAGGGTTTTCGTGTTCCAAATTTATGCCACTGAGCAATTACCGGTAATTGAGATGCCGCATGATACCAAATGAGGTTGGAGACCCAAAGGCCTCCCTGCAATTTGGATTGAAAAATAATTCTTTGTACTATGAGGATGTTTACCTTTCCAGATAAACTGCATTATCCTCCTTTGCCAGTGTTTTAACAAGGCAGCAGAGATATCCAAGGGAAGCATCTGGAAAAGGTAGTTGTCTTGGCAGCAGGTTCATTTTTACCACGGCTATCCATCCTAACCATGAGATATGATAGTGATCTCATTCTTCCATGTCTTTATACAAACGGGTCAATAATGGAGGATAAATGAATTGGAACAAATCCACATTAGAACCAATATAGACCCTTAAATACTTAATTTTATGGTGGGCCCATCTAAAAGGGAAGATCTGTTGTAATTCCTTTACTTGTGGGGTAGTTAAGGAAATATTCAGAATCTCCAATTTATCCCAGTTTATTTTAAAGCCTGATCCTGAACTAAAGTTGGACATCTCACTCACAATCTCTCCTAAAAAGAGTGACTCGTCAGGGTAACAAAATATCAGCAGCAAATAGGGAGAGTTTAGAGGAGTAATCCCCAACCTGAATCCCAGAGAAGTAAGGGGGATAAAAGGCAACCCTGCTTAGTACCTCGAGAGGCATCAGAGTAGCCCCCATTGACCTTTATACAAGTTTTGGGGGTATTGTACAGCTTGCTAAACCATGTGATAATGCATTTCAGGCCTTTTTTTTTTCCTCTTGAGTAGCTTAAACAAGGCCAATGTACTAGATTGAATGCATTTTCCGTGACAGCGATAAGCAGTAAAAAAAGAAACTGCTGTGGACAAGCCCACCATATTGAATCCACAATTTTGCGTACATTATCAGACACCATCTGTCCAGGGATAAAACAGGCCTCGTCTGGGTGAATGATATGAGATATAAAGCTATTTAGCCTATCTGCTAATATTTTATCTAATAGTTTTAAGTCAATATTTATAAGGGAGATTGGGCGATAGGACCCACAAGCCATATGATCTATCTGGTTTTAACTATAATAGTAATACCAGCCAAGTTGGAGTTCTGCAGAAGTGAGCAATCACTACATAAGGCATTAAACATTTTAGTTAAAGGGGGGACAAGGACTGAGGAGAATTTTTGGTTGAAGCAAGCTAGCTGTACAGCAATCAAGGCCTGGCGATTTGCCAATTTTTAACTGTTTTATCACCATAGAAACTTTTAATTGAGATCTTTCTAA
The DNA here is from genome assembly GCF_901001135.1 of Rhinatrema bivittatum. Classification (NCBI taxonomy): domain Eukaryota; kingdom Metazoa; phylum Chordata; class Amphibia; order Gymnophiona; family Rhinatrematidae; genus Rhinatrema; species Rhinatrema bivittatum. The sequence continues at coordinate 182,400,919 of NC_042616.1, forward strand.
TTGAAGCTGTTAGGCTTCTGTAAACACAGGAATAGAAACTCTAGCTAGAAATTGGTCTATCACATCCAAGTTGATGGAGGTATTAGCATTATATAAATCAGAATAAAATCGTAGGAACCTCTGGTGGATATCCTTATTAGCAGTCAGCATATTACCTTGCTCATCTTTAAGTTTCACCACATTGTTTTGTAATCTGTTTGCTTTCAGTTTATTAGTTAGGAGTTTACCTGTTTTATTAATTCCTTCATAGTACTTCTGTTGGACTAGTTCTAATTGATGAGCAATTTTAGCAGAATCTACCCAGCCAACTTTGTTCTGCAGATCTCCATTTGGCGAAGATAGGCTTGGGAAGACGTTCTCTTATGTGTTTGTTCCAAGTTAGCCATTTGCCTCATCAAGGCTGACCTAACCTTCTCTGTTAACCTTTTAAGATAGGAGGCCCTGGCTATTAGCTTACCCCTCGTGACTGCTTTAAAACCAGTGGTTCCCAACCCTGTCCTGGGGACCCTCCCCCCCCCCCCCCCCAGCCAGTTGGGTTTTCAGGATATCCACAGGGAATATGCATGAGAAAATTTGCATGTTAGAGGCAATGCATGCAAATTTTCTCTCGTGCATATTCATTGAGGATATCCTGAAAACCCGACTGGCTAGGGGGTCCCCAGGACAGGGTTGGGAACCACTGTTCTAAACAATCCCATATGACTACAGGGGACATATCCCCAGAGTCATTTAAATCTGAGTAAGCCTGGCTATCAGCTTGGAGTTGTTCTTCAAATATATAATTTTCCAGTAAACTATCATTAAGCTTCCAAACGAATTGGCCCTTATCATGATCCTGAAAAGCCAGAGATGCCCAGATAGGTGCGTGATCTGATCAGGTAATTGGTTCTATATCTGCAGCTGATAATCTATTCATAAGTCCCGTATCCAAAAGCAATAAATCAATTCATGAATATGACATGAACATCCAAGAAATAAGTGGAGTTTCTAGATCTAGGATATGCGATCTCCAGACATCAACAAGATTGCCCTGTGATAAACACCCTAAACAGAGCACAGTTTGCTAGGGGAGGCCAACCAGAACCCGGAGAATTGTCTAAATCGGGATTTAATGTAATATTGCAATTGGCTGCTATCAGTAAATGGCCCTCGGATCGTGCAGATATAATCGCTCCCAAAGCAGAAAAGAAAGAACCCTGTTTTGAATTGGTAGCATAAAGGCTCACAATTGTGTATTTCTCCCCCCCCCCCCCCCCCCTGCTATCACTAGGTAAGGAACCTGCCATTAGGATCGTCATAGCAGGAGACTAGTTTAAAAATAAAATCCTTTCTAAAAAGAATACCCACACCTGTATATTTGACTATGCTGGAGCATGCCATCCAAAATTGAGAAGGATACATGTCTGAACATAATAGATGCTCATATCTTCTTTTTAAGTGTCTCTTGCACCAATGATGTCGAGACCTGCATTCTATTTAAATCAGAAAATAAAAGCCGCTTCTTACGAGGAGAATTTAGCCCTTTAACATTTAAAGAGAATTTTAAAGGAAGTCATGATATATCACAAAGAATCTATTAGTGGGAACTTGAACACTGTTATATGAGGCTCCCTTGTTCTAAGCAAAACTAATCCTAGATATCCCAACTCATGATAGCTATTTTCTTCCTTATAGACTCTGTTCAAAAATACCATCCTTACTAACCACACACAAACTTTTCTCCCCCCCCCCCCCCCCCCCCCACCAATGTGGAACCACCTAAGGAAAAATACAGTTCCAAATGAGGTAGGAGGAGTAGCCATAGAGGTCCTCGGACTCTCAACTCGAGAGGCTATTATAAATGATAACCAGTAGCCATTACACAGAGTAACATAAATAGTGAAAAACCAATATAAGAAATGGCCTGTTAAACAGATTCTCAGGAAGTTAGAAAGCCCAGCCATTTACATGGTTGGAGAACCAGAATATGCAAAATGAATAGAGAGAACAAATACAGCAATGTCCGATTAATATCCGTATCAGGAACAGCTCCTTCGGAGTTTCTGCGGAGGCGCCTGCTGCCCTTTCCGACTCACTGCTAGCATGGCACTTAATCCTTGAGACATGTTTGGAATCTGTTGGACACTAGCCTGCATTGTATAACCGGCATCTTGCAGAATCATTACGGCTTCAGCAGGGGATTGCACCGGTGAGTTGAAGAGCTCTCGTTTAGGTGTTTGAAGGCCTCATGACATCATATCCTCTCTAGTAACTTCACTGGAATGTGTGTCCACTAGTCTTTGTACTCTGAAAGAGTAAACAGATTTGCATTTACCTATTCCACTCCACTCATTATTTTCTATACCTTTATCGTATCTCCCTCTTGGCTGTCTCTTCTCCAGGAAGAAGAGTCTTAACCTCCTTAGCATTTCCTCATAAAGGAATTGTTCCATCCCCTTTTATAATTTTGGTTGCCCTTATCTGTACCTTTTCTAATTCTGATTCCTGGATGGAAAACCAAAGCCCAAACGGGTAAAGCCAGCAATATCAAATGTTCTCCTTACGGAGAATGCTGGTAATAGGTCTCATATCTTGCCATTTTTCAGAGCGTAATGGGCAAAAGGTCTTCAAAGATAAGAATTTCATGGCCTTCCCACTGCACATTTGTTTTCTTGCCAGTGTAAATAGTTTCCTTGATAGTATGTTTGTGAAAACACTCTATATCTTGTGGTCGGTTCGTAGTTTTTTGGCTCAGAGTGCAATGAGCTCTCTGAAGTTAGATGTGAACCTGCTGCGAGGGAGCCATGTTCTCAGAGGAGGCCACCGTAATCAGAACTCTCTGACAGATCTGCGCCATTATGGCCATACAGTCCAGATACCCCGGGGTCCATGGTACCCCGCAAAATCTCAAATTTGCCCGACATGATCTGTTTTCCAGATCCTTTATCTTAGTTGTTAGTGAGTTGTGTTCTGTTTGCATTGTCTTACAATCACCTTGCAGGTGACTAATCTCTGTGGCCTGGGATTTGCTGGCGGTCTTGAAATTGTAAAATTGCCCATTAAGTCGAGTATTTCCTTTTTATAATTTTTGATATCTTGGCATAGTCGCAAAACCAGGTGTGAAATTCAGCTCAGGCAAGTAGTTAGGAGTCCTGAAAAGGCAAGGTGTCTTCCTGGCCTGGTTTAGAGTTGGTGCAAACGTCTGCTGCCATCTTCTCTGTCTTGGCCGCCTAGCCGCTATCCAGTTTTGGGTATGAAGATTTTTGGAAATCAAATGACTTCCATTTAGCAGACATCTGCAAGTGGTTGCAAACCAAACTGGTAAGTTAGGAGGAAATCCATTCAGCGATACCTGAGATATTGATAAAGTTAACCCGGTGAGTTGAACTCTTGTTTTAGGCGTCTAAAGGCCTCCGTGACACATCCTCTCTAGTAACTTCATTGTAATGTTTGTCCACTAGTCTTTGTACTCTGAAAGAGTAAACAGATTTGCCTTTACCCATTCCACTCCACTCAACAGTACACTGTTCCCTATCCCATAATTTTAATTTCCTAAGAAGTTTCTCATGAGGCTTTGATAAATGCTTTCTGGAAATCCAGATACACTGTCAACTGGTCATTGGTAAAGCCTCACATGGAGTGCTATGTTTAGCTCTGGAGACCATATCTCAAAAAAATAGAGATGGGATGGAAGCAGTCCAGAGAGGAAACCAAAATGTGAAGTCTGCACCAAAATTTGAATTTATTTATACACTTTCACAAAATAGCTATTTCAAGGCAGCTAACATGACCACGTTCATCATAAAAAAAAAACAAAACAAAAAACCCCCCAAAAAAACAAAATACAAGTAGCTTTAAGACAAATTATTAGAGATGTGCATTAGTTTTTCACGAATTAGGCAATTTCAACGAAATTGTCTAATTCGTCATGTTTCGGGGGCACCAAAAAACGAACGGAATTTTTCTGAAGTTTCAGAAACATTCGTAGTACATGTTAGTGCGCACTAACATAAATTGGGACCCACGAAAAAAAAAAAACGAACCATGGGAAAAATGACATTTCCTGCGGGCGCCCGAAAACAAAGCCTGAACTGGTAAAGTAAACAATGCCCATCTCTACAAATTATACATGAGGTGCTGCCACTAACAAACAAACAAAAGATGATCAATCACACAAATGAAGGTCATTGAAACAGTGGGCAAATTCTTAATGTGAAACCAACGGAGCATTGAGATGATATGACAAACTAGAGCGATGCTCTGTCATTCTAGTTTTAATCCTTTTTTGTTTTGCCCTATAGATAGGCAAGTGGTGACATATTTTAATGTTACTGTTCGATTGGCTAAAGCTACATCTATTGGCTGGTAAGTCTGATCCGCCGCCCTCGGCCAGGAAATTCTCATGCCAGGGCTCCAGAAGGCCCTTCTGTTGCCAGAGGAAAGACTATTCTTCTGCCTTACGTGCACAAACTCCATGCGTGAGCTCTCGGGACGGCCCTCAGCAGCAACATACTCCTAGGCCTCAGCAGCCCCCCCCCCCCCCAGCAGAGCCCTGCTATGGGGTTTTGACTGGCTGCGGGGGAGTATAAGCCTTACCACTGTACCCTCAATGTCGTGCTCGCCAGTCTCAGGCTGGCTGCGGCTTTTTGCGGACCACTGGCTCCAGGTTACATCGGACCAGTGTGTCCTGTCCATCATTCGTCGAGGTTACTGGTTAAATTTCTTGGGTGTCACCACAGACTCTCCCCCGAACCCATCTTGGGGCCTGTTCTCACATCAGGGAATACTCTTGTTGGAGCTCTCCGCCCTAATAATGGCTGGAGCGGTCGAATCCATTCCATGGCAGCAGCAGGGACGGGGCTTCTATTCTCATTATTTCCTGATCCTAGAGACAACAGCGGGGCCTCTTCATCAGAGAACTGATAGATCTGGGGACCTCCCCTACCTATCACGGCAAGCTGTGCCATCTCAACCTCAGGGTGTTGTCTCTGATGGCCTGGATATTGAGAGGCTAGTTCTGTGGCCCCTTGACCTCTGACGATGTGTCTTGGGTCCTGGTAGCGTCCAGGAAGTCTTACAGCCTGAAGTGGAAGAGGTTTTCCATCTCGTGCGAGGGCCATAGCTTGGATCCTTTCACCTGCTCCACTCTGAAGTTGATGGACTATTTGTTCCTTTCGGAGGCTGGTTTAAAGACCAGTTCAGTCAGAGTACACCTGAGTGCCATCAGTGCTTATCACCAGTGTGTTGGCGATACACCTGTCTGCAACCCTTAGTGGGGCCGTTTTATGTGGTGGTTGCTTCAGCTGAAGCCTCCTGTTGTATCCTGGGACCTTAACATAGTGTTGAGTCGGCTCACTGTGATCTGAGTTACCTGACCTGGAAGGTAATCTTCCTGGTTGCAGTCACTTCGGTGTGCGTAGTCAGTGAGCTTCATGTATTGGTGATGTATCGCCCTACATGAAATCTTTCAAGATAGGGTGAGTACGTAGGACCACCCTAAGTTTCTGACTAAGGTGATGACTGATTTTCATCTTAATCAGTCAATCGTTCTGCCCACCCTTTTTCCCAGGTCTCATTTGCACTGGGGCGAATGGCCTCTGTACAGCTTTGATTGCAAGAATGCATTTGCCTTCTACCTTGAGCGGATAGGCCACAGGCAGTCCATGGAACTCTTCATCTCTCTCGATAAAAGATTGGGAGTTGCGGTTGTCAAACACTCATCAGATTGGCTGGCGTATTGTATTTCCTTCTACTATGTGCAGGTGGACCTTCAGCTTGGAACGAGTGTCAAGGCTCACGCCGTGAGAGCCATGGCAGCTTCGGTAGCCCATGTGCGTGTGGTTCCCATGGTTGAGATCTGCAAGGCTGTGACATGGACTTCCCTTCACACGTTTGCGGCCCACTACTGTCTGGACAGGGATGGCCGAGATGATAGCAGCTTTGGCCAATCTGTCCTTAGGTTCTACAGCTGAAAGAGATTCCAAGCTTTTCCTGCCTAGGGTCCATTATTTGAGTTCAGGCTGTCTCCCTCTGTTTCTAACAGCACTGGTTTTTCTGCCCGTTGGCACCCGGTTAGATGACTGTTGGTCATCTTGTTGCTCGAACAGCCTGTAGCTTGGTATTCATCCAATTGTGAGGACTACCATCCTGCTTGTCCTAGGAGAAAGCAGAGTTGCTTACCTGTAACAGGTGTTGTCCTAGGGTAGCAGAATGTTAGTCATCACGAAACCTGTCCCCCATCCCACGGAGTTGGGTTTCTTCTGTTTATTCTATTTTTTCATAATTTTGTTACGAGACTGAAGAGGAACCCCGTGTGGATGCATGGATAGTGGCATGCTTAGTGTGCCAATCAGTTCTAGAAACTGACATAAGTTTTATATGCCGGGCTCCATCTAATGTCACCCATATGTGAGGACTAACATCTTGCTGTCCTAGGAGAACACCAGTTACAGGTAAGCAACTCTGCTTTATGGGTTGAAATCTCATGTGTGTTGGGGAGGAGTATAGCGATAGGAGTATACTACCAACCACCTGGCCAAAATGGAGATGAAGGATGAAATGCTAAGAGAAATTAGGAAAGCTAACAAATTGGTAGTGCAGTAAAAATGGGGGATTTCAGTTACCCCAGTATTGACTGGATAAATGTAACATCAGGACAAGCTAAAGTTCCTGGATGAAATAAATGACAGCTGTATGGAGCTATTGAGTCGAGAACCAATGAGAAGGGGAGCTATTTTAGATTTAATTCTTAGTGGAGTGCAGGATTTGGTAAGAGAAGTAACCGTGGTGGAGCTGCTTGGCAATAGTGATCATAACATGATCAAATATGAATTAATGACCGGAAGGGGAACAATAAGTAAATCCATGGCTCTAGCACTAAAATTGCAAAAGGAAAACATTGATAAAAATAGTAAGAAAATAATTGAAAGATGCAGCTACAAAGATTGAGTGTAGAACAGGCATGGACATTGTTTAAAAAAAACCCAAAAACCAGCGTAGTCCAGATGTATTCTACACATTAAGAAATGTGGAAGGAAGGCCAAACAATTGCCAGCATGGTGCAAAGGTGAGGTGAGAGGCTATTCGTCAAAAAATCTTCCTTCAGAAATTGGAAGAAAGATCCATCTGAAGAAAATAGAAATAAAACAAAAGAAGCATTGACAAGTTAAATGTAAAACATTGATAAGACAGGCTAAGAGAGAATTTAAAAAGAAGTTGGCCAAAGAGGCAAAAACTCATAATCAAGACTTTTTAAAAATATATTCAAAGCAGAAAGAGAGCAAGGGAGTCAGTTGGACAATTAGATGATCAAGGGGTTAAATGGGCACTTAAGTAAGATAAGGCCATTGTTGAAAGACTAAATTAATTTGCTTTGGTATTTACTGATGAGGGTGTTGGGGGAAATACCTGTTCCGAAGACAGTTTTCAAGGATGACTATTCAGTTGAACTGAACCAAATCACGGTGAACCTGGAAAGATGTACTAGGCCAGATTGACAAACTGAAGAGTAGCAAATCACCTGGGCCCAATGGTATACACACCAGGGTTCTGAAAGAATTAAAAAAATGAAATTTCAGATCTATCGTAAAAATCATCCGTTGTACCAGAAGACTGGAACATGGCAGATGTTAACCCTGATATTTAAAAAGGGCTCCAAAAGTGATCCAGGAGACTATAGACTGGTGAGCCTGACATCAGTGCTGGGAAAAATCATGGAAAAGATCATGGAAACTATTATAAAAAGTAAAACAGCAGAACATATAGGTAGATATGGTTTAAAGGAATACAGCCAGTATAGATTTAACCAAGGGAAGTCTTGCCTCATAAATCTACATTTGTTTTGAAGGGGTGAATAAATATGTAGACAAAGGTAAACTGGTAGATGTAGGTATTTGGATTTTCAGAAGGAATTTGACAAAATCCCTCATGAGATGCTTCTAAGAAGAGTAAAAAGTCATGGGATAGGAGGCAGTATCCTTTTGTGGATTGCAAACTGGTTAAAAGACAGGATTAAATGGTCTGTTTTCACAGTGGAGTGCCTCAGGGATCTGTACTTGGACCACTGCTTTTTAATATATGTATAAATGATCTGGAAAGGGGTACGATGAGTTTGGTGATCAAATTTGCAGATGACACAATTATTCAGAGTAGTTAGATCACAAGCAGATTGTGATAAAATGCAGGAAGACCATGCGAGACCAGATGGTTGGGCGTCCATATAGCAGATGAAATATAATGTGGACAAATGCAAGGTGATGCATATAGGCAAAAATAACCCATGCTGTAGTTGCACATTGTTAGGCTTCATATTAGGAACTACCACCTGGGAAAAAATCTGGGCATCATAGTTGATATTACATTGAAATTGTCTGAGTGTGCTGTGACAGTTACAAAAAAACAAAACAAAAAAAACCCAAAATTAGGGTCAATCATCAAAATGCGTTATGGCGTTAACACGTGTTAATGCTATAAAGCATACGATAATCATGTCACCGCACGGCACAAATGCACATTTTTTTTTTAAGTATAATACATGCTATCGCATATTTTTAACGCCATAAATAACACCTTTTTTCCTGACATTAAGCTGTGATGTGCCTGAAATGGCTGTAACACAATTTGCAACAAAGATTGCAAATTGCTTTTCAGCCATTTCTGGTCTTGGGGAGAGTGGAGTAAAGAGAGAAGCACGCCTCTGGGGAGGCCTTCACAGTATTCAACTATTTATATCTCTATAGGAGGGCCAGCTAATAGCTCAAGGTGATAGTGTTGGTGGTAGTTTAGGGTTTAGGGGCCAGTTTTACATGCAGAGTGAGACGTAGGAACAGCACAGTACACCTTGGTGAAGATTTGATGTCATTTGGAGTGAGGAAAATCTCACAAAGGTGATATTTCTACAATATTCTCTTGCCATAGTTTGATAGTACCCTATTATAGAGGCAATCAAGCTAGGACGAGAGAACATTGTAGAAATTAAAATTATTTGGAAGGAAATGGCAATTGAAACGGAGGATGTCATAATGACTCTGTATCTATCTCTCCATGGCAACATTGCACCTTGAATACTGTGTGGAATTCTAGTCATCGCATCTCAAAAAAGATATGGTTGCAGTGCTAAAAGTACAGAGAAGGGCAACCAAAATGATAAAGGGCATGGACGGCTACCCTATGAGGAAAGGCTAAAGAGGTTAGGGCTATTCAGTTTGGAGAAAAGACAGCTGAGTGGAAATATGATAGATGTCCTCAAAATCATGAAAGGACTTGAATGGGTAAATGGAAACAGTTATTTACTCTTGCAGGTATACATGGACTAGTGGTACTCCATGAAGTTAGCAAGTAACACATCTAAAACAAATCTAAGAGAATTCTTGTTCACTCAACACACACATTAAGCTTTCGAATACATTGCCAGACAATGTGGTTAATGCAGTTAGTGTAGCTGGGTTTAAAAAAGGTTTGGATAAGTTCCTAGAGAAATCCATAAACTACTATTGGGAATAGCCATTACTTGTTGCTAGCATTAGTAGAATGGGGGTCTGTTTAATGTCTAGGTAATTGCCAGGTACTTGTGACTTGGATTGGCCACTGTTGGAACAGGATACTTGGCTTGATTGACCCTTGTCTGACCCAGTAGGCATATCTTATAATGATATGTATTAAAGTTCTTGACAATAGAGCAGTGAGTGAGGAACAAATTTGTAGATGACAATTATTCAAAGTTTATTAAAACACAAGTGGACTGCGGGGAACTGCTCGAGGGCTTTGCATTTGTTCACATTACACTTCATCTGCTATTTAGATACCCAGTTCCCCATTCTTGCAAAGTGATTACCTATAGTACCTGAATGTAATCCACTTTGATGTATACATTGACGGGCCAAAAAGCAGAATATAAAAAATTTAAATAAAAATTAACGTGGGGAAAATCCTAAATATAGGTGCATAATTTAGGGTTTACTATTAGGAATCACCACCCAGGAAAATTATCTTGGTCATTGTGGGCAATATTTTGCAATCTTCAGCTCTGTGTGCTGTGGCAGTTAAAAAAGAAAATAGGCATTATACAGAAAGGAATAAAACTGAGAATTATAATGCACATCTATTATGCCATGGTGACTGTGCCTTGAGTATTGTCTGCAGTTCTGGTCACCCCATCTTAGACATAGCTGAACTAGAAAAGGTAAAAAAGGCAATAAAAATGATAAAAGGAATGGAATCAGTCCCTTTATAAGAGAGGCTAAACGGATTAGGGTTTTTCAGCTTAATCTTTACCTCTGTTAAACAAAGTATATCTTATCCAGTACTTTAAATTCTGTATTCCAGTGATCTACATATGACTGAAAATCAGCTGTAAATCAAGGTGGGGACTGTAGCTTGAGTTTATTTTTTCTTGAGTAGACAACCTTCTTACTTCTGAGGTACTAATATAGTAAACCCTATGTTGAGATTGTGTGCTGAAATTCAGCACCTAGTTCTTAATGCAGGTGCTTAAAAAAAAAAATCCTCCCAATATAGGAAGCAAATAGTATACTAATGTATCAGGAGTATAAAATGTGTGCACAAACCTGAGTTAAAATGTGTGCTTGGCACAGGCTGCTTATACATTTTAAAGGTGTAATCTCTTGAACAGAATTTAAGTGCACAAATAGTTTTGTGTACATAAGACTTATGTACACAAAACATGATTTTTGCTTGGTTTGTGCACATAAAATATATGTACTTAAAAATGCTTTCTGCATAGACTTTGTGCTCATAAATCATAGTTGCATGCATAAAACATACTTTGTATTTGCAAAGTGTGTTTCTGAGCATAAATCTTGACTACAGGTCCTGGCACCAGAGCTCTTTCTGCCCATAAAATAGTATTCACTCAGGATCCTCTATGGCAGAGCTTCTCAACCAGTGTGTCGCAACACACTGTGCTTCAAGATCAGTGCAGTCTGCTGTGGTCTCCCTTCCCCCTTTTCTCCACTGTAGCATTGCACTGCAGCAGGGGCATCGTTAGCACCAAGCACACAGGGCTAATGCCTCTTCTCAGCGGCCCTGCTATTTTTTTTTTCAATTCCGGCTGGGCCTGGGCCAAAGAAGGAAGGCTGCTGAATGGATCTGTGGCTGAAGAAAGAAGGTTGCCAGTGGCGTTTGAGCCTTGTGGCCAATGAGAGAACATTGCTGTGTTGGGTCCAGGCCACATGGCCAATGAGAGAAGGTTGCTGCTTCGGCCCCTGGCCATGCGGTGGAAGAGAGATGGCTGCAGCATGGTGAAAGAGAAGAGACTGCTGCTACCTGTAAAATGTACATTTGGAAAGGAGGGGGGGGGGAGAGAGTGCAAGAGAGCTTGTGTGAGTGAGTGCGGGAGAGGTGTGTGTGTGTGTAGTTCATGTGAGTTTGTCTGAGCAATAGCATGTGTGAACTTGTATGTGTGCATTCATGTGTGCATTCCTAGGGAATTCCTGATTTTGTAAATTTGTTAATTTTTTATTCTCAGTTTTTTAACACAGTTCCTATCAATTTCTCTCTCCCCTAGCACTTCACTACCTTTCTCCTTCCCGCAACTTCTGCGCTTACTGTCACCTGACCCCCATCCTCTCCTTTTTCCTTCACTGCTCCACCTCCCCCCTCCCTGTTATTTGTAACTTCCTCTTCCTCCTTTACAATGTTGATTGTGAACCGGCATGATATGTCCTATGAATGTCGGTATATTTTAAAAGCATTTAAATAAATAAATAAATAAATAAATGTGAGTGATGCTGCATGGGTCCAAGGAGGTAGCTGCTACTGCCTGCTCATCCCAGAGAGAGAGAACATATAGGGGGAGAGGGTCTGTATGAGTATGTGTGTGAGAGAGAGATTGGGATCCTGCATGTGGTGTACCTGTGAGAGAGAGGGGCATTGGGGAGCCTTGTGTGTGTGTGTGTATGCACTTATGAGAGAGATTGGGAGCCTGCTTATGTGTGCCTGTGTAGGAGAAAAAGATTGGGAGCCTGCTGTGTGTGTGCCTGTGTGAGCACTTATGGCTGTAAAAGCCTACATGTCACACAAGGCTCCCACAGCACACATGTATACACACACACACACACACACACACACACACACACACACACACACACAATATGTGTCTTTGAGGGGGAGAGAGTCTGTATATGTGAGAGAGGGAGTATGTCAGAGCATAGTCATGTGTATGAGAGAGGGAGTGTGAGAATGAATGTTGTGTGAGAGAGAGAGGAGAAAGTTGGTGCAGCCCTCCTTCCCCCAATCCATGATAATCTCAGGGTGACTGGAAATCAAAAAATCCCAGTTATGGAGAGCAGGAGTTGTAAATGTCCTTATTTTAATTATTGATTTGTGGTTGATGTTTCTGCTGTTTTGAAATGTTTTATTGGTGTTTTGAGAAATTTATAACACTTTTTTTTTTAAATTATTGGATGCTTAGCTGTTTTTATATTCTTTTTATTTGATTTTAATAGTATGAATGTTTGTCTTGATTTTATTGCTTGATGTTTTGTAAGGCATGATTGTTTTTCTTTTGTTGCACTGCATAATACAGATGGGCTTCTGGTTTCCAGTTCTTTGTTATTGGCACATTTCTGTTTATAGTTTTATGGCTTTTTATTTTCTTTTGGTGATGGTCTGTCTTGTGTAAAATTAATTCTTGCTGTGCAAATGATACTTTTCATTACTGGCTTTTATGGCGTTATGGTCATCCCTTCATTTCTGTTTAGAAAATTTTTTGTTCTTATTTTCATATGCATTTTATTTTCTCTGCTACTAGTAGATATTAGGCAATTATTTTAAACAAGAGATGGACTTAGCCAATGTTCCCTTTAAGGATTGGGTCGCTGTGAGCATAAAAGTGATAGGCTTTTAGCATCAAAGTAGTGTTCACAGGATAATGTAACCAAACGTTTTGCTCGCAGCGACCCAATCCTTAAAGGGGAACACTTGGTGTTGGAGAAGGAGATGTGATTTGGATTTTGAAAGGAGTTTGATTTAGAGAGAGTGCTGTTGGGGTTGGCCCTTGAGGAGGGCATAGTCATGTGTATGAGAGAGGGAGTGTGTTCAGTCACATGAGTGGGTGTGAATATATGTGACAAAGTAAAATTTGGTTTGGTATGCCATGAGGATCAAGTAAACTTAAACGTGTGCCCCTATTTAGAAAACAAAATAGTTGAGAAACTCTGCTCTACGGTAAGGGTGGCCAACTCTGGTCCTCAAGAGTCACAAACAGGCCAGGTTTTCAGGATATCCCTAATGAATATGCATGAGAGATTTGCATGCACATTGCTTCCATTGTAAGCAAATCTCTCATACATTTTGATTAGGGATATCCTGGAAACCCCAACCTGTTTGCTTCCCTTGAGGGCTGGGAGTGAATACCACTGTCATAGACTAACACTAGCGATAGAATCTTTATTCCATCTTGACCAGTAGTAAAATTTCCAGCTCTTGGAAATCATGAATTAAGCCAGTGCACCTCTGCATTGAGGGTTTATAACTAATGCCTTCATTAGCATAGGACTTTCTTGCAAGGGTGCTAAGCAAAACATAGTTTAATGTGCACATTTTTTGTGTGTGAAACTCCTCACTGCATCATGAGTACAGTTTGTGCATGCAGAATGTGCGTACAACTATAAGTAAAACTGTTCATTCTGTGAGCACACCTTATTACATTGGGCCCTTTGATAGGCAGAAGCTGCAAAATAATTAAACCAAAACATTATCAAAATGGTGCTCTGCGCATGTCTAGAATTTCCCTGATTTATAAAGCAATTATCTTTGAAGAGTAAATCTAAAACATTACCAGTTGTGTGGGTCAGCATATCCACAATCTGAGTATAACCCAGAACAGTCATTGTTAAGACAATCATGGGCAGAATTTGTAATAGGCCTGGATAATATACTAATATTTTATTTATTTACTTTAACAGTTTTTATATACTGATGAACGTTGGGAACATCTCATCGGTTAACAAGAAACAAAATTAGCAATTGGCTTTACATTAAACATCGAACTGAGGATGAATGGCGGAGGAAGGGTAGGAGAACAGGGGTGGGGAGGGAAAAGAGCAAAGGGGAGGGGGCGGCAGAAGGAAGGAGGGCAAAAAAGGGGTGGGGGAGGGAAGGTAGAGATCAATAACTGGGAAATGAGGAAACTAACATTAACCATCGAATTCTAACAGAGCATAGATATATACATGGAGGAAGTATGTAGAAGTTTCACCAGCAAGATAAATTACAATGTGAGATATGAATTTAAGCTGACCTATCAGAGAGAGAGGATTGTGTGCAGGGGAGATAGACATTACAATGGAACTGGAGCTAAAGGTACACAAGGTACATGAGCCTGTAATTAAACTAAATAGGACCTATATATAACATCTAGTTTGTACAAGGAGAAATTAACCTAGGTAAACAACCTAAATATAAGATCTAACGCTTACAAGGAGGAATTGTATATAAATTAGGTGGGAGGAGTTTGCAGGTGAGAATACAGTAATAAGGGGTATAGTAGGTGTTAAGCTTTTTGGATTTTAAATCCAAATGTAAGATCTTGGAGGAGATGAATAACTGCTCACTTTGGGAGTATTAGAAGTAATTCTTTGGGAGAAACCCATATCTGATGTATAAATTGCCAATTATCTCCCTCTTTTTCACAACTTTTTGTTGGTGAATTATAGAGAACACAGAAAGTGTTGCATATCTAAGACAAAACTTCATCTGAATCTGTTAACAATGTTATACAGATTAAATCTATATTATGGCCTGGATTAAGTCATAAATGCTTTGTTATAGCTTTCCAGTTGTGTTTTTCCTATTTCTTTACAAGTGTTTAAACATTTGCTTATCTAAGTATTTTACTTACCTTAGGACTATATATTGTGGTTGAAAAGCTCAGAATATAGGTTTTTCGGGTAAGATACAATTAACTTTGTCATCTGGTAGCCCTAAAGAACCCTCTCTTCAAGTTGCAAATGAGAGTATGTGATAGGAATTGTATGGTAAACAATAGTAATGACCTATGATTTAGCTAAGATATCCCCTCCATAAATTAAAGATCTGATTTCTCAATTCCACCTCTGTCCCCCTGCCCCCTCCAACAAGGCTCAAATGCAGAGAACACTTTATTAATAAGTTCCTCTTGCTGGAAATATCACTAGTGCTCTGTATACTGCCAGTCTGAGAAACCAGACCCTTCCTTCCCCTTTCACAGTATTTCAAATAGCTAAAAGGGCTAGATTCCAAAGGGTTCCCCCCCCCCCCCTTTGCCCTCTTGCTGATTTGACCTGTATCCTGCCTTAGAGGCACCACCTCTTTCCTCACCTCAGGCAGCAGGTTGCCTTGAGCTCTCCCTGCACCTTATACCTTAAGTTAAAAATATTTCAAGCTTACTTTAGTTGAAACATAATTAGCAACCATAACCATCAGATTTTTGCAGCTGGAACTCATTGGGTATGAGATTTTTCATTTTTCCTGCAAACAATACTTTTGTCTGGATGCTAAGAATGAAGTTCTATGATTTATTTTAGAAGGTATTTTATGGCTGCTAATATCTATTATATTAACTAAACAAGTGTGAGTTTTGTTCTGTTGTGATTTTTGGTTTGAAAAAAAAAAAACTGCAACAAGGCAGTTTGCTTATAGAAGAAGAAAAATGTGGGGGAGTAAAGGTAGGTTTACAATTTAAAAGCTATATAGAGAATGGTTTTTGTCACTTTGCTTTCCTATAGGTGTAATATAAATAATACATCACACTAACAGAGAATTATGCTAATGCCTTATTTCTGATGACAAAAATTCAGGTTTTTGGTTTGTTTTTTTTGTTTGTTTTTCAGTTGACAGGACGAAGTCGCAGCAAATTAGAATCTCAAGTACTATACGGCGAACCTCTTCCTTGGACACAATAACCGGACCTTACCTCACAGGACAATGGCCACGTGACCCCCATGTGCATTATCCTTCATGTATGAAAGATAAATCTACTCAGGTAAAAAAAAAAAAAAAGCTTTCATATCAGAAATCTCTAGTGCAACTAACTCTACTGCATTTGTATGTCTTGTGTAAACTTAATACAGCAGCACTAACAAAACAAACATTGTATAGATATTTTGCTTATGGTTTCCTTTGCTGACTTGGGTGAAATATGAATGAAATTGAATGAATTCTCTGGTCCTCCGTTTTTTTTGTCTGTGGAAATTTACATTAAACTAACCAGAGATGGTCACTACAATTCTGCACCTAAAGCAATTGTCTAGCTAATCAACTTTGTGCAAGCTGCACTGAGGTTTACCCCCTATGTAGGTTGTATAATCCTAGACTCTGATAAAACATGCATTATGAATAATTTTATTTAATATTAAGCCCATTATACCATAGATTAGAAAGGTTCTTTTGAGATCATGGACTCTGTGTCCTTAATAACTTTATCCACCCCAAATTTTCAGAAAATGTCAGAGGTTGAAAAAGATTAGAGTGTCGTTTTTTCCAACTTCCCCTGCCCTCTTCCTCCTCCCCTATACTTTATTAGCTTACTTTATAAAGAAACGAGATACTGGATCAGATCGAAAGGTCCATCAAGCCTAATATTCTGTCTCCAACAGTGGCCAATCGAGGTCACAAGTACATGGCAGGATCCCAAAAGATCGATAGGTTCCATGCTGTTTCATAGGGATAAGCAGTTGATGTTTCCCAAGTCTACCTTGATAAGTTTATGGACTTTTCTTCAAGAAACTTATCCAAATCTTTTTTAAACCCAGCTACATTAACATCTTTCATCACATTCTCTGGCACTGAATTCCAGTTTGTTTAATTATGTTGAGTGAAAAAACATTTTCTTTTATTGTCTTAAATGTTACACTGTTTTTTTTAATTCTTTATTGAATTTTCAATGATAACACAAGAATACACTTGTAACAGAAAAGACATTGAAACTAGGTACAAACAGATAAAAATAATGAAGTAAATATAAACAGCATTAATCCTTTTTATCAAAACCAAAGTCTCAAATTTAAAGGAATAAAGGAGTGTACAGGATCAAAAGAAGCAGTTATACAAAAGAATTAATTTCAAAACAAGAACCAAGCAGTGGAAATCAGCATTGAAGAAAATAAAAACCGATCATAATAGTAGGGAGATGAAACACACACAGTATGGACATCCAAATAAGATCTCAGCTGCACAGGATCAAAATATACAAACTTAGATCTCAAATGAGTAAAGATACATTTGCAGGGGTATCGAAGAATAAAGTGTGCTCCAAGGGTGTTAACCTATTGGCACTTCATAAGAAATTTGATCCTTCTTTCCTGTGTAGCATGTGTAATATCTGGATAGATCTAGACATACTGACCATAAAATAATGTTCTGTGATGAAAGAACATTTTCAAAACAGTCTCATTCTTGGAAAAAAGAAAAACTAGTAACGTTCCCTGATTTGGATATTAATAAGTCGGAGAATCTAGGAACTCTGTTAAGTTCAAGCTTTGTTGCTGACTTGGGGTATTAGTCCAAATTAGAATTGGTCTTCAAGAAATAAAGCTTAGAAATAGTAGGCATAGTGTCAGAAGGAACCTCGAGTACTTTGGAAATATATTTCTTGAAAGAGTCAATAGGAGAAAGCAAATCACACTGGGAAATTCAAAACTCTCAAATTTAAATAATGAAGTTTTCAATATTCCCTAATTTCTTGAGTATTACATTGTAACTTTTGGTGACCCCAGTCTTTCTACTTTTTGAAAGAGTAAACAATTGATTTGTGTTTACATGTTCCACTCCATTCGTTACTTTATAGACCTCTGTTGTTTCTTTCCTCAGCCATCTTTTCTCAAAGCTGAAGAGGGGACTATTTGCACCCCCTTTATCATTTCGGTCACCCTTCTCTGTATCTTTTCTAATACTGCTATATCTTTCTTCAGATGCTGTGACCAGAATAACACACACTACTCAAGGTGTGGTCTTGCTATGGAGTAATACAGAGGCATTATGAATTTTATTTTCCATTTTTTTCCCTAATACTTCCTATCATTCTATTTGTTTTCTTAGCCGTGCTGCATGCTGAGAGAATTTCAACATTTTATTGATGAGTATGCCTAAATCCTTTTCCTGGGCGGCAACTTCCAATGTTGAACTTTGCGTTGTGTAGCTATAATTTGGGTTGCTATTCCCTCCATGCATCACATGGCACTTTTCCAGATTAAATGTCATCTGGATTCTCAGTCTTGCAAGATCCTTTTGTGATTTAACAACTTTGAATAATTTTGTATCAGCAAATTTGATTACCTCACTTGTTCCCATCTCTAGGTCATTTATAAATGTTAAAAAGCAGTCCCAGTACAGATT
This sequence comes from Rhinatrema bivittatum, assembly GCF_901001135.1. Classification (NCBI taxonomy): domain Eukaryota; kingdom Metazoa; phylum Chordata; class Amphibia; order Gymnophiona; family Rhinatrematidae; genus Rhinatrema; species Rhinatrema bivittatum. The sequence goes on from NC_042616.1 coordinate 182,419,231, forward strand.
CCTGGGCACTTCAGTGCCTTTCTCTATTAAGAAAATTGACTTTTGATCCTTCTGTTTTCTATCTTTTTACCAGTTCTCAAGCTAGAATAGAACATTGCATTTTTAGTCCATGATTTTTTAACTTCCTCAAAAGTCTCTCATGAGGTACTTTGTCAAATGATTGCCAAAAATCCAGTTAAACTGTATCAGCTGGCTCCCCTTTATCCACATTTTTGTTCACACCTTCAAAAAGTGAAACATTGGCTTTGCCCCATTAAATTGACTTTCTGTGTTCAGTTTCCTAGATCACTGTAGAACCTTTTTTTAAAAACTGGCATTACATTGGCCACTCTCTAGTTTTCAGGTACAGTAGCTGATTTTAATGACAGTTTACAGAGTAATAGTAGGTCTGTAATTTCAGTTTGTCATCACTCTTCGATATGTCATCTGGTCCAGGTAAGATGTAATAAGGCTTCAGTTTTGCCTTATTACATCTTCCAGGTTCATTGAGATTTTTCATTTCCTCTGAATCATCATCTTTAAATAACACTTCTGGCATTGATATCTGCCTTTATCTTCTTCAGCAAAGACTGAAGGAAAGAATCTCTGTGCTATGACCATATCTTCTTAGTGCCCCTTTTTATCCAGTCATCTATTCGTCCAACTGACTCCCTTGCAGGCTTTTTGCTTAAAATGTACCTGAAATAGTTTTACTTTCACCGCAAGCTTTTTTTCAAATACTTTGCCTTTCTTACCAGTGCTTTGCATCTAACTTGCTAGTACTTATGCTGTTACCTATTTTCTTCATTCTGTTCTTTTAGCCTGTCTTGCATCACCTTTTAAGCCTGTTGACAGTCATATGGTTTTCCTTCCACCTTTTTTAATTTATTTATTTATTTATTTCGGATTTTTATATACCGACGTTCTCAATACAGGTATCGAATCAGGTCGGTTTACATAGAACAAAACTGTCGCAATAGGGCGTTACATTAAACAGCGTTACTTAACATATGAGTAGCATATAACATATAACATAAATATAAATAATATAAATTAGATATTACTGATCTGGGCTTCAAGGTGGTATTTTTAAACATCATTCATGTCTGATGTAAACACTTAACCTTTGCAGTTGCTCTCTTCAGTTTTTTCTTAACCATTTTTCTCATTTTATCTTAGTCTTCCTTTTGAATGTTTAAATGCTATCACAGTAGATTTCCTTAGCATCCTTCCTTCAAATTTGACTTGATTGATTGATTTATTTATTTATTTATTAACTTTTATTTACCGACATTCGTGAAGCACATCATGCCGGTTTACTGGATAGCTGTGTTTGCTGTTGACAAGTGGCCCAACAGTGTTACCCCCTCATACCAAATCATGTGTTTCACTAAGGGTTAGATCTAAAATAGCTCTCCCTCTGGATGGTTCTTTTACCAGCTGCTCCATGAAGCAGTCATTTTTTTAAATCTAGAAACTTTATCTCCTTGGCAGGTCTTGATATATTTACCTAGTCAGTACTAGGGTAATTGAAAACACTCATTACTGTGTTGCTAATTTTGTTAGCTTTTCTAATTAGCATTTCATCATCTGTTCGTTCTGGCCAGGAGATGGCAGTACACCCCCACTTCTATTCTGTTCCCCTTCTCACATGGAATTTCTATCTGTAAAGAATCTGTTACCTATTTTGTTTCCTGCACGGCTTGTATCCTGTTTGACTCAACGCCCTCTTTAATATATAGCACCACCCCTCCTCCAATTTGATTCATCCTATCATTGTGATATAATTTGTACCCTGGTATCAGTGTCCCATTGGTTATCCTCCATCCACCAGGTCAGTGAGATGCCAATTATCTGTTTATTAAATCAGTGCTATGCATTCTAACTTTCCCATTTTATTTTTTTTTAATTTTTAGCATTTGTATGCAGACATTTCAAAGTGTGTGTTTTTATTTGTATTGACCGTTTGCATATGAGTGGACAGGGGTAATTTGGAATCTTTCTGCTCGGTCTGCTTTTTATTTAAAGGCATTGGGCTACTTTAGCATTTATTGCAATCTGTTGGGATGCCCTAACTTCCCTGTTTTGTTAGTATCCTTCAAAGATTCATCATTCTGAACAATGTGCGTCTTAGTGACTGTCTGCTTTCCCCTATCATGTAGTTTAAAAGCTACTCTTCTTTTTAAAGGTTAGTGCCAGCAGCCTAGTTCCACTCTGGTTAAGGTGAAGCCCATCCTGTTGGAATAGGCTCCCTCTTTCCCAGAATATTCCCCATTTCCTAGCGTGTAGCAGATGGACTCAAAACAAGTGGGTATAGTGTGCTCGTGCTAGCAGTTGGAGACTGATCTGACGTCAGCACGGGTATATATACCCCCACAGGAAGTGTAGCAATTCAGTAATTTCCGTCTCCAAAGCAGTTTGGAGCTCCCTCACTCTCGCTGAGCATGTTTCCAAATTCTACACAACTAAATTCATAGAAGAAACCTACCTGAAGACGAGCCCCGCACTCCTGCGGTGATACCAGTTGGTCCCTCCCCCAGTTGAGTTTCCCGAGGCGATTTCTGTGGTCCCTCGGAGGTAAGGGCCTCGGTCCAGTGGCCGGCTCGCGGCAGGGACCTAGCCCTCAAGTGAGAAGGGCTCGGGCGCGGCATAGAGGCAGCCTCGGTCCCGGCGTGGACTTGGCCCCCGAGCGAGACGAGTTCAGGCACGGCCTAGAGGCAGCGGGTGCACTTCCTTGAGCGTGGAGGTGACTGTACTGACCCTCTCCCCCCGCAGCCGGAGACCGCTCGGGTCGCAACCAGGAAGCGCCGAAGACAAGGTAGGGCGTACATCTTTACTTGGTCTCCGAGGAAGCAAGGATTCGCAGACTCTGCCTATGTGGCAATCTGCCACGGAGGTCGCCATTTTCCTGCCTAGTTTGTCACCGCGCGATAGGCGCACGTGGTTAGGCGCACGAAATCCACTCAACTCTTTGTATCTTACGATCCAAACAAACCAGGTAAAGCAGTGGGTAAACATACTATATCCAACTGGTTAGCAGATTGCATACAGTTTTGCTATGAAAAAGCAGGCCTTCCTCTCCAAGGGCGAGTAAAGGCGCATTCAGTAAGAGCAATGTCAACCTCAGTAGCACTCGATCGTTCAGTGCTAATTCTTGACATATGTAAAGCAGCAACATGGAGTTCTCTTCACACCTTTGCAGCTCATTACTGTTTGGATAAACAGGGACGCAAGATTCAGCCTATGGACAATCTGTCTTAAAGAACTTGTTTCCAGTTTAATCCCAACTCCTTCTACATCCAACCTGCTGTGACCTTCGGCTGCCTCATTTTCAACAATAATACTTCAATGTTGCTTTACTACAAAATGACTCAGCCTCTAGCTTGCTAATCACCCATATGTGAGGACTAGCATCCTGCTTGTGCTGGGATAAAGCAAAATTGCTTACCTTGTAATAGGTGTTATCCCAGGACAGCAGGATGTAGTCCTCACGAAACCCACCCGCCACCCCGCAGAGTTGGGTCCGATACGTTTTATTATTTTATTTTTGCTCAAGCTTATTGCTACATACAAGACTAGAGAGAGACCGCTGTGGCAGAGAATATCATGGCATGCTGGGCATGCTCAGTGGCATCAGAGAGCCAGTCAAATTTCTAGAAAGTTTTCCCGCAATAGGGCTTTGACAGTGACGTCACCCATATGTGAGGACTACATCCTGCTGTCCTGGGATAACACCTATTACAAGGTAAGCAATTTTGCTTTCTTAGGTTATAATGGAACCTGAAAAGCTAGTATTCTGAGCCTCCAGCCTATGTAAAGACAAACCTGATAGTGCAGCAGAATTTTATTAGGAGAGTGATGTATTTTAAAAATGATCTGAATTTCAAAAGAAAACATATTTGAGGCAAAGGCGCTTGGGCCATGCTCCTACCTGTGGGTCAGTGAAGCCAAACCCCTTATGCTAAGCTCCTTTCCTCTCATAGCAGAGTTTTTGTTTGATCTGTTGAGATTTGAGTTCTAATCTAGCAAGAAAATATGCCTCAGAGTTTTCCTTCAGTGTGCTGAACCTTTATCAGGCTAAGCTCCCATCCTCATAACAGAGGTTTTGGCTCAGTCTGTGATTTAACTTCTTGTCAAGCAAGATGAAGTTCCTCTGAGACCGTACCTTGTAGACTACTGTATCCAGGTTGTAGAAAGTTATTTTTCAAAGGTGCAGACCCACAAGGGCACTCTACTAGTAAGGTAAGTTTCCAGAGCAATATCTCTTCAGTTCTTTTGGCAAAAATGTATTTTTAGTGTTACCAAAGAGGAGTTTTTCAGCTTAAACGAGCAGTTTGGTGTGGGTCTCAATGTTCAGAGCCATCATAATGGATTCTTTTAACAGCAAACATGCTGCATCTCCCAGCAGTGCAGGCCTCAGGAAGGATTACTGATGCACCCTCCCCTCAACAGAGGCTACAGTTGAGGTTGGCTTAATGCCAATTAATAGGTATTCTTAAAGTGCCTACGAAATTTCTCTAGATACAGTTCTCTACCTGTGGGACAGATGCCAGCCTTTTTTCAAGATATGCTCCTTATCTCACAGCAGATGTTTCAGGGGAGCTTACTGCTAAGAAAATTACTTTCTCTAAGCAAAACAAATGGAAAATTTTAGCTTTTGCAGTCGTCAAGCACTTTTCAAGCTATTCCTTACTTCCTTCCTCATAGTAGAGGATAATGCTATAGCTTTCTGAAACTAATTCAATTTTTAGTGATGCAATATGAAAGTAGTTTGTTTTCACTGATTGCAAATTCTTTAAGTTATGCTCCCTACCACATAGCGTGGGTTTTTGGTAGAGCATTAAAAGAATTCAGTTATATCAAAATAAGGAGGAAAACATCTGAGTTTTCCTTATTCTTTTACAGTTGCTGTTTTTGGCTCAGATTATAGAAAGCTTTGCTCATTTAAAAATAATAGTGCTAGAACACCAGATTCAGCATATCTTTAAGGCTCCTTAGGAATATCAAAAAGCTTTCCTTTTTTAAAAATATATCTTCAGTTTTTAGACTTACCGAGTTTCCTTCTGCTACTGGCTTCTTCTTCCCCCCAGTTCCATTACCCTTGTTTTTATTGTAACTTTTGCCTCTCCTCTATGTTAATGTTTATGTTATTACCTCCTGTTCCTTGCAAACCGACATGATATGATCTGAATCATGATTTCCTGTCGTGTAGCCAGATGGACTCAGAACAAATGGGTACAGTGTGCTCGTGCTAGCAGTTGGGAGACGGATCTGACGTTAGCACGGGTACATATACCCCCACAGGAAGTGAAGCTCTTCAGTAATTTCCGTCTCCAAAGCAGTTTGGAGAGCCTGCACGCTCGCTGAGCGTGTTTCCAACCTACTTCTACTTTTCTACTTCTATTACTAAACTCTTTACAGGAACATCGAGCCCCGCGCTCCTGCGGTGATACTACTGGTCCCTCCCCCAGTTGAGCTTCCCGGGGTGAGTTCCGTGCTCCCTCTGAGGTTTAGGCCTCGGTCTGGTGGCCGAATCGCGGCAAGGACCAAGCCTGCGGGCTAAGAGGCGCCTCTGTCCCGGTGTGGACCTGGGAGGCAGCGGGTGCATTCCTCAAGCGCGGTGGTGACTGTACTTCCCCTCTCCCCTGCAGCCGGAAACTGCCCGGGTTCTAGCCGGGAAGCGCCGAGGATCAGGTAAGGCGCACAACTTTTACTTTTGGTCTCCGAAGTCGAGGATCGGCGGCGTTGCCTGTATGCGGCATGCCGCGGTGGTCGCCATTTTGTTGGCCCGGTTCAGGTATTGAGCGCCCATGATAGGCGCCTGTATTGAGCGCATACTGCTGACTGCATATTATTGAGCGCATATTCTGTTTAGCGTATATTGCTGACCGCATATTATTGAGCGCATATTGTATTAAGCATATATAGCTGCCGCTTAGTATTGAGCGCATATGGTATTAAGCGTATATAGCTGCCGCTCAGCATTGAGCGCATATTGTATTGAGCGCACGTTGTATTAAGCGCCTATTGCATTAAGCGCATATTGCTGCCGCATATTACTTTAGCGCAATGGACCAATCGAATGCCCCGGTGTCCCAGGCGGCGGCGCCGCCTCCTGATTCCGGCGTGAAAGCTCACGGCCTCTGCTCTGCATGCCAGCTCAGAGCCACGCACAGCGAGGAGCCAGACTCCCTTTGTGCCCAATGTGAGGCGGCAGTGGGAGCCTCGGGCCAGGACCAGTCTCAACCTCGGTTTGTGGATAGTTCTCCAGGGGCCACCCCAGATCTCGCAGGCAGTCTTGAACAGCCGGGAATCCCGGGGGATCTGGTACCTAGGCGACTTGAGACCACCTCCATTTCATGGGTGGATCTCTTTAAGGGGATCCATGCCTTTGTACAGATGCAATCAGCTTCTTGTTCAGGCCCTGCTGTTACAGGGGCTGCTGCTCCTGTTGCTGCTCCAGTGGACCCTGCCCCTGGACCTTCGCGCCCTTATCGTGCACGAGCGCACCCTCCTCCGGGCAGTCCGGTTCAGGCGGACCCTGATGTCTCGGAGACAGACTCAGAACCCTCCGAGGAGGGGGAACTTCCCTCGGGGATGGAGCCATATCGAACCATGAGGCGGTTCTTTCCCAAGGAAGATCTCTCCGACCTAATATCTCAGTGCCTGGCGGAGTTGGATATTTCGGGGCCCAGCTCTGCGGTGCCACCTACACAGAACCCTCTGCTGGAAGGTCTTCGTCCTTCAGCCCGCCATTTTCCCTTCTTGCAAGCTGCACAGCAACTGATAGATCTGGAATGGGCTGCACCGGCGGCCTCATTCAAAGGGGGGAGGGGCCTGATAGGCATGTACCCCCTGGATCCGGCTATCAAGGAGATGCTGGCGTGCCCTCAGGTGGACGCCTTAGTTAGCGCTGTGGTCAAGCGCACTACCATTCCAGTTGAGGGGGGGGGGGGGGCGGCCCTCAGGGAGGCTCATGACAGGCGACTGGACGCCATCCTGAAACAGATATTTGAGGTGGGAGCTCTGTCTGCGAATCGCAACCTGCTGCACAGTGGTGACGTGCTCCTGTTTGTCACAGGTTAGGAACAATGCTCCGGCAGCGGACATGGAGTCCTCTCTCTCGTTCCTCACGGATGCCGCATCCGACCTAGTCTGTACAACAGCTAAGGGGATCTCATCTTCTGTGGCTGCCAGGAGGCAGCTCTGGATACAGAATTGGTCTGCTGATGCTCCTTCGAAGACACGTCTCACCAGAATGCCCTTTAAGGGGTCCTTCCTGTTCGGCAGCGACCTTGATAAACTGGCCAGCACATGGGGTGCTTCTCCCATACCTCGACTGCCAGAAGACAGGTTCAAAAGGAACCAGCGCGCCTTTCCAAGGCCCTCCAGAGGCAGAAGTTCTCCACGCTTCAATCCCTATAGGGGTCGCTACCAGGCACCTCGTCCTCAAGCCAGGAACCAGTCCTTTTGGCCCAAGCAGCAGAAGAGAGGAGCCGGCTCGGGCTCAGGTCCCGGCCGCGCCTCCCAATGAGATTCAGCCGATCCATCTGGGGGACGGGGACATAGGGGGCAGGTTAACCCTCTTCTACCCCAGATGGGTCGAGATTACGTCGGACCAGTGGGTCCTTGCCATCATCCGAGAGAGTTACTCTCTGGACTTCCATCATCTCCCTCCGGACAGGTTTGTGGAATCCTCGTGTCCGATCCACAAGAAGGCACCATTGGAAGCTACCCTGGCGAGGCTCCTGTCCCTGAAAGCCATAGTCCCGGTACCTGCACGGGAAATGAATTCTGGGCATTATTCCATTTATTTCATGGTACCCAAGAAAGGGGGCACCTTTCGGCCCGTCCTGGACCTCAAGTCCGTCAACCAATACTTACGGGTCCCGAGGTTTCGCATGGAAACTCTGCGCTCAGTCAAGAACGCAGTACAGCCAGGAGAATTCCTCACGGCCTTAGATCTATCAGAAGCCTACCTGCATATCCCGATTCATCAGGATCATCAGCGCTACCTACGCTTCAAGGTGCTAGGACGCCACTTCCAGTTTCGGGCTTTGCCCTTCGGGCTGGCCACATCGCCGCGGACCTTCACCAAGGTGATTGTAGTGGTAGCAGCGGCGCTCAGACGGGAAGGAATCCTTGTCCATCCCTACCTAGACGATTGGCTGATCAGGGCGAAATCGCGAGAGGAGAGCCATTGGGCAACCAACAGAGTGATCGCCCTTCTGGAAAGCCTGGGATGGGTAGTCAACCTCAGCAAGAGTTGCCTACAGCCTTCCCAATCTTTGGAATATCTGGGAGTCCAGTTCGACACCCAGGCAGACACAGTCAGTCTCACCACCAAGAGAAGATTAAAACTTCAGACGCGTCTCCGGTCCTTGATGGGAGCCAGTCGACCCACAGCTTGGGATTACTTGCAGGTTCTCGGTCTCATGGCATCCACCCTGGAAGTGGTACCCTGTGCGAGGGCCCATATGAGACCTCTACAACGCTCCCTGCTCTCTCGATGGAGCCCCCGCTTCCGACATTACTCTATGCATCTACCTCTACCAGCCAGAGTGCGGACTCAGCTACGGTGGTGGTTGCAGTCCAACCACACGAGCAGAGGGTCCAAGATGTCCTCCCCCATGTGGACTCTGCTCACCGCAGATGCCAGCCTGAGCGGATGGGGAGCACACTGCGAAGACCTCACAGCCCAAGGGCGGTGGAACAGAGAAGAGTCGGGGTGGAACATCAACCGACTAGAGGCACGGGCAGTCCGGTTAGCCTGCCTGAAATTTGCTCACAGACTGAGGAGCAGAGCAGTCAGAGTGATGTCAGACAACGCCACCACGGTGGCATACATCAACTGACAGGGCGGAACCAGAAGCCGACAGGTGTCCCTCGAGATAGCCCTGCTGATGGCTTGGGCAGAGGTGAACCTTCAGGTCATCTCCGCCGTCCACATTGCCGGAAGGGACAACACCACGGCAGACTTCCTCAGCAGAGAAAGCCTAAATCCGGGAGAGTGGCAGCTGTCCCCCACAGCTTTCCAGATGATTGTGGATCACTGGGGGATTCCGGACATGGACCTACTAGCGGACAGGTCCAATGCTCAAGTACCCAGATACTTCAGCCGCAGGCGAGATCCGTTCTCTCAGGGGATCGACGCCCTGGTTCAGCCATGGCCTCCAGGGGCCCTGCTGTACACCTTTCCTCCATGGCCCCTGCTGGGTGCCCTTATCCACAAGATTCGGAAGTACCGGGGCCTAGTTCTGGCGGCACCAGACTGGCCAAGAAGACCCTGGTACGCGGACATGAGAAGACTACTGGCAGGGGAGCCCCTTCCCCTGCCTCCGCTCAGGGACCTGCTCCGTCAAGGTCCCATCCTTCAAGAGGATCCAGCTCAATTCTCTCTTACGGTCTGGCCATTGAGAGGGCTAGACTGAAGAAGAGAGGTTACTCGGAGCCAGTGATAGACACACTCCTCCGAGCCCGCAAGTTCTCCACATCCCTCACCTACGTCAGGATTTGGAGAGTGTTTGAAGCCTGGTGCGATACTCATGGCACCAATCCACATGCGGCTACCATCCCTATGGTTTTGAATTTCCTGCAGGATGGGCTTCAGAAGGGTCTCTCCCTCAGCTCCATCAAGGTTCAGGTGGCTGCGCTGTCTTGCTATGGTCCCAGGAGGGATGGCAAGACCATTGCCAAGCATCCAGATGTTTCTCGCTTCCTGAAAGGAGTCAAGCACATTCGTCCGCCACTGAAGTGGCCAGTACCTTTGTGGAACCTCAACATAGTTTTGGATTTCCTCGCGGGATCCACCTTCAGACCCCTTCGGGGCCTGTCTCTACGTTCTCTCACTTTGAAGATGGTGTTCTTGCTGGCTGTATGTTCCGCACGCCGCATCTCGGAGCTACAAGCACTGTCTTGCCGGGATCCTTTTCTCAGACTCACTCCTGAGGCTATCCATCTTCGCAAAGTTCCATCCTTCTTGCCTAAGGTAGTCTCACGATTTCACCTCAACCAGACCATATCCTTGCCAACTACGGCGGGCCTGAAGAAATCAGAAGAAGGGCGTTTGCTACGCCATCTCAACATTGGCAGATTGCTGCCCAGATATCTGGAAATAACAGAAACAGTACGAAAGACTGACCATCTGTTCGTCCTTCACAGCGGGAAGAAACAAGGAGAAGCGGCCTCTCGGCCCACCATCGCCCGCTGGATTAAAGAAGTCATCAGAGCGGCCTACGTTGAGGCCGGGAAGTCACCGCCTCTACAAGTCAAGGCTCATTCTACCAGAGCCCAAGCAGCATCTTGGGCGGAATCTAGGATGCTGTCGCTTGCAGAAATATGTAAAGCGGCGACGTGGTCCTCCCTCCACACCTTCTTCAGGTTCTACCATCTGGATGTCCAGGCCAGGGAGGACACAGCATTCGCAAGGGCAGTTTTACACTGTCCTCAGGCAGCCTCCCGCCCAGTCCGGGAGTAAAGCTTTTGTACATCCCATTTGTTCTGAGTCCATCTGGCTACACGACAGGAAATGTTGAGATTACTTACCTGATAATCTCGTTTTCCTTAGTGTAGACAGATGGACTCAGCATCCCACCCAGCTGCCTGTATATATTGGTTTCACCGATTTCAAGGTAAGCCTTATCACTTCTTACATGAGTGTGTCCACTCTACCAGGTGTCGACGCCTTCCGGTTGGGAATGCTGGCGGTCTCCAGCTACTATCAATCGGTCAGGGGAATCCTGTTTTCACTATTTCATTGAGCGTCAGTACACATATATCCATAACAGCTTTTGCAAGGAAGATTACTGAAGAGCTTCACTTCCTGTGGGGGTATATGTACCCGTGCTGACGTCAGATCCGTCTCCAACTGCTAGCATGAGCACACTATACCCATTTGTTCTGAGTCCATCTGTCTACACTAAGGAAAACGAGATTATCAGGTAAGTAATCTCAACAATGTCTGTATAAAAAAGCACTAAAATAAGTATGAAAATGTGCAATTCCTAGTGCTTCTGCTTTGAGGAAGTGTTCTCAGTAGTGTGTTGTAAGTGGGAACATTCATTTTGCAGAAGACAACAGCTGACTGCTTAGCCTAATTCTGTGGGAAACATCGAGTGAGTATTCAAATCTGTGCAAACTATGGGGCAAGATGGTAAAACTCTGGCACAAGTGTAAGTGCTTTTGTCACTTACCCTGTGATCAAGGAGATAAGATCTTGGCAGTTGAAATGACTAAAGTCACCATTTTGAAAACTGCACAGTGTCCTTTGTTTTTAAAATGAGAGAATAAAAAACCCCCATCACTTTTGTAAGGATCAAATCCCTAAGATCAGTAAGTTTAGATAAAATTAAATCTGCTTCCTCTTCATTTTTAAAAGGAAACTTTCTTTACCAATTTCAGATAGGCTGTATGTGGCATAAGTAAAAAAGTGAAGAGGAAACATTTATATTGGATTTCTTTTAAGTTGTACAAGCAAGGCAGTCTAGAAGCCTATGGATATCTTCATAATTATAAAAGTATATCTTTTTCTTTTCTTTGTAGAAGAGCAAGCCAATGTAGATGCCTTGGCAGAGCAAGAGCACGTATGACGCAGAGGTAGAATGTCCATTTGACTCCATAGTACAACCAAAGCTGAGATTATCAATTCAGCGCATAGTTAAGTTCTGGAATTCATTGCCAGAGGATATGGTTACAGAAGTTAGTGTAACTGGGTTTAAAAAAGGTTTGGATAAGTTCCTAGAGGAAAAATCCATAAACTATTAATTAATAAGCAATAGTAGCTTGAGATTTATTTAATGTTTGAGTACTTTCTAGGTACTTGTGACTTGGATTGGCCACCGTTGGAAACAGGATACTAGGCTTGATGGACCCTGGGTCTGACCCAGTATGACAATTATGTTTTTATGTTCAGGCTCTGGCATTTTAGCTTAATGGGCTTCTTTAGATCCTGGGCTCCTCAGAATGCTGCTTGCTGGCTTTTGTTCTCTCCCTATACCGTACCACTATCACAATATCTTGAGGTGATTGCCTTTGAAAATATTCAAAGAACTTAAACTTTTCAGTGCAAACTGAAGGCTTCTTACATTACTTATCCCCGTGTTTACAGATAAGCAGACTTGGTTACTCAGGTTAGAAGCATTTATTGGTATGCAAAATAAAGCAGAGTATTGGGAAGGAGAGACAAATGACCTAACAATTGCTGTCTGAGCTCCTTCAGTTTTCTCCCTGCACATTATATGCTTATATAGAAAATTTCTTTGTTTACCAGTTTCCTCTTTTCTCAGCATCGTGACAGTGGGTTCTCTTTCTTTTCATCTTAGCTCACTATTGCTCCAACATTAGTATCTTTTCTGTTCCCACAGGTTATCTCCCTTCTGAGTGTCAGCCCCACTATGGGGCCTGTGATTTTGATGAGTCTTTTGTCATGCGACCTTTTGTCTGGTTGTCGGATCTCCCTGCTGGCAATGTTTCTTGAGCAACACAGTTGCAGTTCTGCACATACACAATATGTCTGCTAGCGCTCTCTCTCTCATTCTGCAAATATACAAGGCAGGGTGGGAGGGGGTAAGACGGAGAAAAACGCTGATACTGGCAGACAGCTTGGCATACAGATGTGGCAGTTCTCCCCCTGAAGAAATGGGAAGGGGGGAAAGACCTGCAATGTGGCAAAAAAACCCTCCACAACCATGTGTTATGCATGATATGCATATTCATCAGCTGGGAAGTATGAGGGAGAAAAGAAAAACAAGAGGAGCACAAATCCTAAAAGTAAGAGACCCCTGGAGAAGCGAACCCTGAGGGGAGCGAATCCAGAGAGCATCCCTGAAAGCAAAAGGGAGGTCAGAAGCAGACCAGCACTCCCTGCTATTGAGAAGAGAGAAGACTAGATGTGGCCTGGAGAGAGGAGGTACCTGCTCAGGTGCAGAGAGTGGAACAGAGCCTGAGATGGTGAGGGGCAAGAGTAAGCCCAGACAGCCCGGCAAGTACCAGAGCCAGAAGCAAGTCTCCTTCGGGACCGCCTGCCTGCTCTGCCAGTTCCAAGCCTAGGAAGCATGTTCTTCCCCCTGCACACATTCTCCAGACCTCCAGCCAGCGTCTCCTTTAGAGGTAAACAGAGGGATATCACCTGAAGTCTGACTGGGGTAAGTAAGAATTAATATCTTAAGCAGGCTAAGGTTTATGGCATGTTGGTTACCACCCATGAGACACAACTTTCTTTAGGGAAAACTGGTGTTTAGTGACTAGGATGTTAGAGACAGGAATTATTTTCTAAATGCTATATCATGCAAAATCTGATAAGTAAAAGTCTGTTTCTGAGAAGAATACACGTTGTCTTTTCTTGACTTAGGATTGCAAATAAGGTGGGAGGGCAGATAGGTCCCTAAACCCCTAAACTTGCTTACAGCATGAGGTCAGTCTTCAGGTGACCTTCCTTCTCATAATCTTCAACACATTAGCAGATTGCTTCAGCAAGGTTTTTCATTTTTACAAGTGGGCTCTCCATCACATAGTGGTAGATGAGTTATTCAATCTTTTGAGGGCATCAATTGATGATATTCACATTAGAAGTGACCAGGAAAGTGGAAAGATTCTGCTTCATTTGTCGAAGCAAGTGCATATTGGCTCCAGATGTTTTTCTGCCAGATGGGATGCAGATCTACTGTGTGCTTTTCCTCCACTTCCACTGATAGCCAGAACAGTGTAGATAGTGCTCAAAGATCAGGCTCGCTTGATATTCATTGCTCCAACATGGCCCAGACAAGTGTTCTTATACCTCATCTGCTTGTCCATCAGCCCCGCAGTCCCTCTAGGGTTCGATCTAATGTTGATGACGAAGAGGGGTATTTGTTTCACCCACACACACCCCTTTCAACTTGGTAATGTGAATGTTGAGGGCTCATTAATTGATTCTCTTTCACTTCCTAAGGAAGTTGAGGATGTTTTTGGTTTCTGCCAGGAAACCTTCAATCAGAAAACTTGCAACTTTAAGAGAAGAAACTTTTCATCCTCTCAAAACAGCTCACTTGCAAACAATGAGTTGCTTCAATACTTTTCATTCCTTCTTGGGCCTCATTGGTCAAAGCGCATCTTGATGCAATAGTGGCTTAACATGTATTAGGATGGAAAACTACTATCCATCCTTTAGTATCAAAGTTCATGAAAGGCTTATGGCAAATGAGACCTTCAGTAACCAAGTCACCAGTGCCATGGGATCTCAATGTGATATTGGTGCAACTTATGTATGAAGCCTCCTTATGAACTATTGAAATCCTGCTTCCTTGAAGATCTTAACATGGAAAGTAGTATTCCTAGTTGCCATTATGTTGGCTAGAAGAGTCGGGGTGCTTCAGGCATTAATACATGTAGTTCTTCAACAGTGGTGCTCTGCAATTCCCACTTCTTCCAAAAGTGGTTTCAGCTTTTCAAACCAATCCAGCCATTCTATTGCCCACATTCTTTCCAAGGCCGCAAGAACACAGTGAGAAGGCCCTTCATTCATTACACTGCAAAAGGGCCTTGGCTTACTATTGAAAGAGAACTCAATCACATTGCTGGGCCTCACAACTTTTCATGTTTTATGATCCTAACAGACAGGACGTACCCTTTGCCAAGTGTACTTTGTCCAACTGGCTAGTAGACTGTATACACATTGCTACTCTGGCAAGTCTCCAGATCACTCTTATCAAGCCTCATGTGAGAACCATGGCTACCTCAGTGGCTTAACTGTGAACTATGCTTGTGGAGGATATTTGCAAAGCTGCAACTTGATCGTCTGTTCACACCTTCAAGACCATTACTGTCTGGACAATCTATCGAAGTAACAGTAAACTTGTCAAGCAGTTTTGCTCAGTCTGTTCACCCAGTGGTCCTCCCTCTTATAGTGAGGTCCTGATAGCTGTTATAGTAATGGCTCAGTTGCAACCCTCAGCTAGACTCAGGCCAATTCAGTATGTGCGCTCAAGGAGAGTGCACCTTTAGCCCCCGTTTGGACATGCATTTTCAAGGCGCTATTACCCCTTATACAGTGAGGGGTAATAGCGCATGGAAAAGGTGCAGCCAACCCCCCCCCCCCCCCCCCCCCGAAACTAATAGCGTGCATCACATACAAATGCATGTTGATGAGCCTATTAGTCACGCTCAATACAGAAAGTAATATGTGTGGCCAAGCACATTTTACTCTCAGAAATTAACTCCTGGCAAAGGCAGGAGTTAATTTCAGCCGGCACTGGGCAAGTGTACAGAAAAGCAGAAAAAGTTGCTTTTCTGTACAGCCTCAGACTTAATATCATAGCGATATTAAGTCGGGGGCCCCAAAAATAAAAAAAATGTAAAAAAAAAAATATATCTCTGCCCACGGGTTGGAAAACGGGCGCTCAATTTTGCCGGCATCCGTGTTCCGAACCCGTGGCTGTCAGTGGATTAGACAACCAACGCCAGTAAAATTAAGAGTCTGCTGTCAAAACCCACTGACAGCCGCCGCTTCTGCCAATAAGGAGGCGCTAGGGATGCGCTAGTGTCCCTAGCGCCTCCTTATTAGTGCAGCTCTTAATTTGAATACTGAATCGCGTGCCCAGGAGAGTGGCCTGGGCGTGCGTTGGGAGAGCGGGCGCTTGCCTCGGAGCGCCGGCTCTCCCACGCAGTTTACTGAATCAGCCTGTTTGTGTCTTTGATAATTCAGCTCTGCTTATCATTGGAGAAAGCACATTTGCTTATCGTAAATGAGGTTCTCCGTAGACAGAATGAATTAGCCATGCTTAATAACTGTCCACTCTCTGGATAATCTATCACCAATCTAAAGCTTAGCTCTATCTGCTGAGGAACTCACAAGGGAGTGTCTGCATGGGAACTCTCGTACATATTCTGAACAAAAGCTGTATGAGTTAGGAGAGAAGGGTCCATTTGGTGCTATTGGATGACATCACCTTGTGTCATACCTTATTCATCCTGTGTATGGAGATCACCATTTAAGCAAACTTGCTACATCTGACTAATTGAAGGCTTATTGAATCAATGTTTTGGACCTTATTAAAAGTAGAAATGAATCAAATGGAAGTTTGTCCAAACTTTTGTACATACCATATTCACTGTTTAAAAATAATAAATTTGTTAAAATCAGTAAATAGCTTTCCATTAAAAATTTCAGAAAGTTGTTGTGTTAACTTTGTAGCCTGTAGCTAGAGATGGTTAGCTTCTGTTCACTTAGATTCATTGAAACATACAGTTTGACCTAGACTTGTAGCTTGTAGCTAGAGATGGTTAGCTTCTGTTCACTTAGATTCATTGAAACATACAGTTTGACCTAGACTTGTAGCTTGTAGCTAGAGATGGTTAGCTTCTGTTCACTTAGATTCATTGAAACATACAGTTTGGCCTAAACTTTTGTATACAACTATAAACGTGTATAATTGTTTGGCAGGTACACAAGAAACAAAATTGGATTCTCTTTTCTGTTTAACACCTAATACAAGGGTGAATTGGACACAAATGAGGCTGAAATATGTGCGTCTATTTTGTTGCACTACTTGAAACTAGAATTTTCTTTGACTTTATTTTCCAAGTGATTTTTCTATTGGAAATACATACCATGGCTACCTGTACTAGGGTTATAAGAAAGCTTCAGGCCAATAGAAGCAGGTTGAGCTATTCCTTGTTTAGTCCTATTGTAAATATTGACTTGTTCTGGGTTTTGTAAATCTTAAAAAACAAACAAAAAAAAAAGCAGTCATGTTGAAAACAAAATTCAAAATTTTTTATGCATCCAGTCCCTTGTGCAGTAGAAATACTAATGTTTCAATTTTCTTTGTGCCTGCAGAACAAACACACCTAACACTTATTTGCAGATAGTAAGAACATTAAATCAAGGTCACTATGCATTAACTTGTAGTTATTAGAGAAATGGAGAAATATTTTCTGTATATTTTTTTGTGGCGATGTATGTAACAGAACTTAATATTGGCAGCTAAAAATGTCATTTCCAGCATGGTCACACTATAACATACCTAACTTTTTTCAGATAACTTTTTTGTTTTATTTAGTTTGCATAGTTTGGTCACATTCAAGACTTAGGGAAGATCCAGTGTTTTTGCTAATTCACTATACACTGTAAGGAAGAATAGATATAGCAGGACATTGACCAGAATGATAGCTGGAGAGCCACAGTACTTGAGATGCCAGAACCCAGGGTCTACCACCTTGTCATGTGCAAATTACGTAACATGTTGCTTGAGGCTTTTTTCCCACTTGGGCAACACACAGCCCATAGATGATTGATGCAAACAAGTATTTCCATTTACAAGTGCCTCAAATTAGTAATGTTGTAAATATTCCCATTGCATCCAGCTCATACAACAGCTGCTTCTCTTTGTTTGGCCTTGCTGCTTTATTTGCCCATTGTGCCAATTCTCTGTATGCAACACGACACAGATAGGACACATGATGTACCTCACATCTCCTTAGACATTAGAAAAGCTAAGGTCTGCCATGGGTACTGTTTATACCACAGGTGCAGACAGTGCACACTAATGGGAAAAACAGCTGGTGAATACTTGAAGAATGAGATCGGTACTTTCTGGAAGGGATTGCTACAGTTGTGGCATTTGTTTTATTTATTCACATTTCGTATGCTTCCTTTTCTCAATATTAAGGTGGATTATAATTACAATTTAAATTAACAGAAATTTTGAGTAGCTTACCTTCCTGCATACCTGAGCTTCCAACTAAGCAGAGCCTGCACCAACCATGCTGTTTATGACTGGAGAGGTTCCAAGTCATGGAACCTTACAATGGAGATTTTGTGAATGTTCCCTTTAAATTGGTGTTCAGTGGTTATATAAATATTTCCCCTGAAGAAGCTCTTTTGGAAGGTGAAACAAGGGACCTTGAAGGGTTAATATATAAGGATGATATAACACATTATAAAAGTTCTGTGTTGTGCAGAGTGATGGTATTGTTTTAATGAGTGTATGTTTATGTATGTGTTGGAGGGTTTGAATGGATAGGTTTTATGAGATGGTGCAATACATAGTACATAGAATTTTATTGCATTTTGTACTGTTTTTGTATTTTGAATGTAATATGTAATAAATGTAACATGCGGATTGCAACAGTTATTTGAACCATTGTGCAGGAATAATTTGAATCATATATATATGTGTATTATTGTATCTGGTTCAGAGGGAAATATACATTTTGTATTTACCTGATTGGGTTACCATTATAGTATTTTCTCATTCTCTGCTGTTGAGATAAAATGGAAGATTTATACAGTTTTACTGATCAAGCTGCCACAGATATTTTAGCTGGTTTTCGACTGACAGCTTTGCAGGTGAATCGAATGAAGGAGGTGAATGATTTGTTCAAAAATAAGTAGAAATTGATTTGAATGGAATTACATGCATCTACTTTGGGTAAATATTGTTATGTAAAGCGTACTCCTAGAGGTCTCCGTATATTGAAAGAACCATATTTATTTTCTGATGATGAGGAATTTGTTACTAAGTGGAATACACTACTTAATAAATGTATGATTTAATGTTGATTATTTCCACCATTAAAGTACAAATTCAGGAAATTAAAGCTAAAATAGACAAGGAGTCATCCGCTTTACAAAACAGTATTCCCAAAGAGGTATTTGATACTCAATTGTCTGAATGCCAGAAAGAGCTAAATAACTTTAGGTTGGAGACGAGAGATGAAACTTAAGTTATATTGTGATGAAAGGGATTATAAATCTGGCTATGTTTACCTGTGGATGTTGAAGGGTAGAAAGGGTAAATACAAGACTAAAGGGGATTTTTCATCCTCATCGGACAATTCCTTTGACAAAGATAGATCTAATACCCTTCAGGAGGACCTACCTAAGAAGATATTTCAGTTTTCAGAGAACATCCATAAAACTGATGAAAATCGGGGGGAGGGGGATAACTATAGTGCCCCATTTATGAATCATGGTAGAGGCTCAAGAGGTGATTATAGTCAGCAGTCTAAGAAACCATTTTCATCACGTGAACCATATAACTTTTGTAAATAACATGAATGATCATTTTTGCAATGTAAAGACAGAGTATGAGTGTCAGGACACTGTAGTTAACTTATCCTCTAAATCTATTGCATCTGATATTTCATCTCTATTAAACAAAGGACTGTCTTTCATTCCTTCTAATAAATGACACTTTTCAGGCACAAGTGGAACTCAAAAAAATTCTTTAGATATGTTAGACTGGATTTTTTTGGACCACAGGATGTACCAAGATGCAGTGGACTCAGTTTAATCCTCAAGGTGAATGCCACCAGAACCACCGAACCCTCTAGTGTTAGCCTTTGAATCATTAATTTTACAAGATATAGAACAGCTTGAAATACATAAGGAGTTTGTTAGAAATAATACCTCTAAGAAAGAAATGGCATATATTCAGTCTAAAGAAGGATGACACTATTATTGTGAGATCTGCAGAGAAGGAGGGTGCTGTTGTAAGGGAAGCATATGAGGAGAAGCTCAACAACTGAATGATCCTCAGTTTTATTTACCTATAGAGGAAGACACTGGGATTGAATAACAATTGCATATTAATATTATAGAATTAGCATTGAAGGGAACATAGATATCTGTGCTCAGGATCTCCTATAACTCTGTATATATATTTTGTTCCAAAGATCCACAAATCAATGATAAATCTACCAGGCAGACCTATAGTATTGGGCATTGGGTCATTTTTTGAACCTCTTGCTAAATTCATTGATATTTTATTATAACCGTTGGTCAAGGGGATTAAATCATGTTTGTGACTCTACTGACTTTATTAATCAATTGAGTAATGTTCCTCCAATTCATAATTTTTTTTAAGTTAGTAACAGTAGACATTACTGTGCTTTACACCAATATCCTGCAATGTAAAGCTTTGGAGATTGTTCCACAATCATTGAAATGATTGGAAATAGAATGTAGGAGATTATTTCTGATACAGATTGCTGAGGTTGTACTTACCAATTTTTATTTCACTGTTTGAAGGTAAGTTTTATAGACAAATTAAGGGTATTCCAATGGGTTCCCCATTAGCCCCGTCGGTAGCTTGCCTTTGTTTCTGCACATGAGGATACATTCGTATATCCTTCCCCTTTATTTGCACGTATTCTATTTTGGAGGAGGTATATTGATCTTTTTTTGCTCTGGACAGATAGTGATGATGAGTTTGAGAAGCTCAAGGAATTAATGAAGTCCTCTGATTCAAATTTGGTATTCACATTTCAGTTTAGTAATACTCATCTTTATTTATTTTTAGATGATATGGTGTCTAGACATTTTGAATCATTTTCCACATCTATTTGTCAAACCTAGATAGAAACCTGGTGCTTCATTTTGATAGTTTTCACCCCCGTAAACTGAAGGAAGGGATCCCTATAGGGCAGTTGCTTAGATGTAGATGGGTGTGTACCACTGAGTATTAGATCAGGTCTAAGCAGTTGATTCAGAAATATAGCTCTCGTGGGTACCCATATAGATGTGTGAAATGATCCTATAAGAGAGCCCTGTATGCTAACAGATAACCTGCTAGTTTCAGAGCCTCTGGCACAGATGCAAAGGATGATTTATGGTATTCCTTATTCCACCAGGTCAGGATACATTAAACGTATCATTTTAAAACATTGGCCTATCTTGAGTTCTTTGCCAGGGTTTTCGGAAAATCCCATATTTGCTATGCGTAGGGGTAAGAACTTAAGGAATCTGTTAGTACAAGGTGATCTGGGACCTATGTCCAATATGGAGAATGGTCAATATAAATGTAACTAAACTCCTGATTCTTTTTCTCTAACTCTTCCAATTTTTGAATTCTTTCTGTGGATTTTTTCACCTCTTCACGAATCTCATTAACATCCTGAGAATTATTCCCTGCAATACCATCAATCTTTTTCTCTAACCCTTTCATATTGACATTCATCTTAGTCATCAAGTCCCACAACAGTTCTAGTGTCACCACTTGAGGGCGTGTTATGATCTCTATTGCCTCACCTCCGGTTACAGGGCTTGCTCCCGCAGTCTCAGCTGTCTGGATTGATCGGGCCTCCAGAGTATCTGTTGGCTCAAGATCAACACCTTCCGTGGCTGAAGGAATCTCACCTTGGTTTACCAAGATTAACTTGGTCCCGGTAGTTGTTGTCTGCTCTGCTATACCCCCAGGGGAGTTCTCACTTCCTCTCTGCGGTGGTGGCCTTAGATTTGGGCTCAGCGACGCCTCCTCTAATGTCTCAGTGTTTTCTCCCATTTGCACTGAGTCTGCAGTATCCTTGGTTGCCGGAGAAATCAGAGCTACATTGGACATACAGCATACTATCTCCTGCTGTATAGGAGATGGGAGAGGAGCCGGGGGGTAAACCCTTACCCTCCCCTTCCGTTTTGGAGGCATAAAGCTTTTTAATGTAGTCTTATCAGGAGTCGCTATATGTACCAAACAACTGTGGTTTAGAGCCTCTGTGGCAGCAGAGTTGGGCAGAGAATTCGGCCTGTCCGTCCTGCTCCGGACTAAGCCGCACAAAGCTGCGCGCCGGCGGCTGCGGTACGCAGCAGAGCGCCGATTTTATAGGCGCTGAGTCCCCAGGAGATCAGAGTGCTGGAGTAAAGGCTAAATGAGCCCCGTGAGTTTTGGGGTCTAATGTTGAGGCTTTCCCTGTCAGCAAAGGGAACAGCGGCGATATTGAATTGTTTTACAGTACTGAGAGGGGTCAGCTAAGAGGCAAGGAAATCCCTGACTTAATTATGCCCGCAATACCCTGCCCCGATGTACAGAGATGGTGGTGTTGGCAGCGGCCCGACGCTCTGATACTGCTGCTGCTGCTCCTCCGCGCCACTGCATTTCCTCCCAGAGCCATCTTGTGATCTGCTGTGACAGACGTGCTCTCCCGCCCGCGCATGCGCGGTAGAGCTGCTTTCTACTGCGCATTTGCAGGCCATCGGTCAAGAGCCCATTTGTATTGTAGATGTACCCATTCAATACCTGTATTTAAACCATATGGTACAGTATTCTGCAGTTCAGAAATCCACCGTTGTTCTCTCTGTAATAAATACTTATCTTTATTTCCTCCCCACGGATGTGATCTTACCAACCCAGGCGCTCTCTCACATACAGGCTCCCATTCCCCCCCATAAAAACACACATTCTCTCTCTCAGCTTCATATTGCCACACACACACACAAGCTCATGCAGGCTGTCATTTCCCATATATACGTGTACACAAGCTCTCATTCTCTCACGCAGGCACCTAATCCACATACACTCCCTCACACCCACATACAGGCCCTCACTCCGACTTGTGCTCTCCCTCTCTCTCTCTCTCTCGCACAAACTTTCACACATTTTCCCCTCCCTCCCCAAGCAGGCCCCCTTCCACCCTCCACAGGCAGGCTCCCATTCTCTCACATACACCCTACACCCAAGCAGCTTACCATTCATTCTATCTCACCCTCATACCCACTCTATTTCCAGGCAGCTTATCGTTCTTTCACACACAAAGACAAAACACAGGCAGGCTCCTCATTGAGTCTGGAAGGCTACCAGTGGCTGAGAAGAGGAAGGGAACTTGTTATCCCACTGCTCCTCGTGTGCCCTATGTAACTCCTATGGCACATCTGCATATGAGATGAGCTGCTTAGACCCTAAAATCTCATTGGAATCAAGCTACTCGAGGATTTGAGGAAAATATCTTTGTCATGAAGACACTCTATGGCTCTCCTAGTTTAGTTTAACCTTTGGTTTACTTTTCCAAATTCAATTAAATATCTTAACTACAGATGCTTCCAGCCTGGGCTTGTAGTTGTGCACCTACAAGGGCTCTACTTGTGAGGCCCCTGGACTGTCCTGGAAGAGAGATTGCACATTAACATACTGGAGCTGTTGGCAATTCTGAACATTCTAAAGTTATTCAAGAATCAGGTTACCAATAAAATTGTCCTAGCTCAAGCAGGTAATCAGGTGGTCATGTTAAGTTCCATCCTGTGTCAGGAAATTGTCAAGATTTGAAACTGAGCCATTTCTCACAGGATGGCCCTATAATGGCACAATGGCACTCTGTACAGTGCCCATCTCGCCCACCTTTTCTGACAGCCCTTCTGAAGTTTATGGTATTAGTTTGTAACTGGGCAGACTGGATGGACCTCAAAGTCCTTACCTGCTGTCACATTGTTTTAATTGCATAGAATTTCTACTCCTGGGGGAATTCTGCGCTACTGCAGAATGCAGAATTTCTCCCTCGCTGTGCAGATTTCATTGCCCCTTCGCAATTTCCTCCCTTGCTGCCCTCGCGACTTCCTCCCGCGCCAGAAAAGGATTAAAAAAAAAAGCGCCGGAGCATGCCACATACGGACAGTGGCCAATCGGGACAGCAACATCAGGTGGCGCATGGAGAGTGGAGGTATCGGTGGCTTGAGGAGCAAGGAGGAGAAGAGGGAGAGGGAAGGGAGAGGGAAGGGGCACGGAGAGTGGGGGCATCGCAGTGGGGGAGAGGGAAAGAGGAGCTAAAGAGGCCCTGGCCCTGAGAGTGTATGTTTGAGCCCTTGTTTATTGTGAGCCAGTGGGTAGGTGTCCACCTGGGAGTCTGTATTGGGGGGGGGGAGTGTGTGTGTATGTGAGAGAGTTGTATGTGGGGAGACAGAACATGTGTGTGACAGATGGCATGTGAGAGAGAGCATATGTCTGATATCATGTAAGAGAGACAGTGAGCAGGGTTACTCAGGTGGAGAGGTTAACAACAACTGCAGCAGTCCCTGCCAGCTTGGCTCATCTGCCAGCAGCAGCAATTGAAACTGCTGGCAGATGAGCCTAGTTGCCAGGAACACTCATTGCACTGAAATGCAGAATAATTTGCAAAAAATATTGTTTTGAAAAATAAATGTGCAGAATTTTGCAGAATTTAGAAAATGTTTGTGCAGAATTTTCAATTTTTTGCTGCAGAATTTTTAATTTTTTTGCGCAGAATTCTCCCAGGAATAAATTTCAGAACCTACTGAGTTTGATTAGGACAGGGTTCTTCAATAGAATTACTTATCTATTTCAAATCTAACATTTATCTGGCCACTTTTACAGGTGGCAGGTCTAGTAGGTATGACTTGGTCATTCGATGATCCAGATGTTAATCTAACACATGAGAGAAAAAAAACCCCAAAGCCTTACTAAATCTGTCCCATATCCAGAAATGCTTATCTTTCCCCTCTCCAACATGGAGACAGTTCTTCCAAAACAAAAAAGGAATCTGGCCCTCAGTTACCCTTAGATTCTGAAGTAATAAGAGATTTCCCTAAGATGGCACCCATGGAACCTAACTACATACAAAATAGTTTCATCTGGGAAGGGGAAACTAACGTGGTTCCCTACAGAGCAGTGCCAGCAACATTGGCCAATTCAGCAGAGCTGGCTACAGGCAGGTGTGTGCTGTTGAGCCATCCCAGCTGGAAGGGGGGAGGGTGTGGGGTTTTTTTTTTTTTAACTAAAAAAAAAAAAAGCTGTCAGGGCTATAGAAGCTTTTATCCCAGGACAAGCAGGATGCTAGTCCTCACATATGGGTGACGTCACTGACGGAGCCCTAGTGCGGGAAAACTTTCTGTCAAAGTTTCTAGAAACTTTTGACTGGCCCTGTGAGGCCACTGAGCATGCCATGATATTCTCTGCCACAGCTGTCTCTCTTAGTCTTCGTTTTTCCGCGCTGCTACAGGCATCGTGGGACAGGAGCCGTTGCGAGTTTTTCACAACATTCTCTGACTGAAACGTCACAGTTTTTTAATATTCTCTCTCATAGAAGTCTCTCGGTTTCCTTTCACCAGCTGGTGAGTACCTCTGTCTCGATTTCTCATCTTTGGAAAAAATTTTTCTCACGAGTTTCCATTCTTTATCAATGGCCGTCGATAACTAACAATGGCTACGGGCTTCAAAAAATGCCCCATATGTAATAGAACCATGTCGATCACCGACCTACATCTTGAATGTGTCCTCTGTCTCGGTGAAAAGCACGATGTGAATACTTGTCCTAAATGCACTGAGATGACGGCGAAAGGCTAGGCAGGAAAAAAATGGAACATTTGTTCCAACTGCAACTGATTCCTTCCTCTTCAAAATCGAGGTCATCTCCAGCCGGAGTGACTAAGGGAGCATTATTTAAGAAATCTCGTCCGGACGGATCGGGTGATCGTCCGTCCTCGCCATTGTCCACAGCATCGACGAAGTCGACCGACCAACTTAAAGCATCTGCATCGTCGTCTGTCGTCATCCGCATCGACGTCCCAGGAGGAATCAACAGCAAAGCGGCCACGGACCCTGGAAACATCGGTCCCCTCAACGCCTGGGCCTTTGCCTCCATCGATGCCAGATCCTCCGCAGACCTCTGCACAGGATGCATCATCGCAGCCTCCACCACCGCTTACAACTGCTCTGGTTCCATCAGTTGTACGGCCAGAATTGTCTGATCTAATCAGAAAGCGGTCATTCAGGCTTTAAAGGATCGAACACCTCGGGTGATCCCGCCGATGCCACCATCATCTATGCCAGTTGTATTAGCAATGCCAGTGGGCCCACTGATGCCGGTGTCCTTGTTGGCACCGAGGACAACCATGGAGTCGATCACTACGACACACTCATCACGTCATCGACGTCCATCTTCGCCCAGATACCATCGGGCTCTTCGATGCCGATCTCGATCCCAACGACGTCGAAGTCTTCGACACGAACACTTCTACAGATGACTACATCGATGACAACTACTATACCATCGAGGCAACCATCATCTGAGCCACCTGAACCTCAGGATCTCACATTCTATCGATACCTTTTACAAAGATATCAAAATGTCATTGGCAACCTGCTAACAACAAAGGCTTAGGACACTTCACATTTGTTTTCTTCCGATGATCCACAACCAGGCCCTTCAGGCCTTCATTACCCTCCCAGATCTTCCCCACGGTCTCCTTATAGAGATGACCCAGACGACTCTTGGGATGACCAGCAGTCTGTTACGTCTTCTGAGGGATTCATGTCTGAACCTTCACCTCCAGACGAGAGAGAAAAAACACCTCCAGAAGATTTCTTTCTCAACATTCATACAAGACATGGCAGACTCCATTCCCTTCAAGCTAACAGCAGAACAGAATACTAGGCAACAAACTCTAGAAGTTCTATAGTTTGTAGACCTGCCTAAACAAGTGTTGGCTATTCCAATCCATGAGGTTCTCTTGGATCTTCAACGCCACGTCTGGGAGCATCCATCTTCTGTCCCCACAGTAAGTAAGTGTGTGGACACAACATATTTAGTGCAGACAGCTCCAGGATATCAGAAACAACTACCACACCAATCTGTGGTGGTAGAATCTGCACAGAAAAAGTCTAAACGTACCCGCCCACACTCATCAACTCCACCTGGTAAAGACCATAGGTTTCTCAATTCATTAGGGAGAAAAGTGTATCAAAGTGCCATCTTGAACACAAAAATCTCTGCTTACCAATTGTATATAACAAAATATCAGAGGAACCTATGGAAGAAATTACTTCTTTGTCTACGCAATTTCAGGAACCAGCACAGGCCATAGTCAACAAAGGCCTAGAAGCCGGAAAGCATGAGGTGAGGGCGGTCTATGACAACTTTGAGACTGCTTCCAGAGCAGCAGCTGGAATTGCCGCTAGTAGATGGGCATGGCTTAAGGCCTCGGACCTCAGGCCTGAGATCCAGGAAAAACTTGTGGACCTACCATGTCTCTGAGACAATTTGTTTGGAGAAAAGGTCCAAGAAGCAGTACAACAGCTTAAAGACCATACAGAGACTTTACGTCAACTATCTCAAATACCGCAAGATCCCTCTACACAACCTTCTCGTTGCCCTCCTCGAAGAGAAATTAGGCGTTCTTACTATAGGCCAAGAAGATACTACCCCCAAACTTCTAGGGGTAGGTCAACTAGACCACAACAACGGTCCCAGGCCAGACAGCCTAGGCCTACCCGCCCGCAACCTCCTGCACAGACAGGCCAGCGGCGGGCTTTTGAAATACAGGCCAGAGAACAAGTCCATCCCCTAAATCCTCGACCAGACCTACCAGTGGGAGGAAGAGTATCCTATTTTCACACACATTGGCTAAACATAACATCAGACCAATGGGTACTCTCCATAGTCTCTCGAGGTTACAAACTAAATTTCCTCTCAATTCCTCCAGAATCTCCACCAAGTTTCTTCCCACAACAAAATTCTCAACTAATTCAATTACAAGTAGAATTATCCATCTTTCTGAGAGCCAGGGCTGTGTACAGCCAGTGCCTCGAACTCAGCAGGGCAGAGGATTCTACTCCCGGTATTTCCTCATTCCAAAGAAAACCAGAGGCCTGCGTCCCAGCCTAGACCTCAGAAATCTCAACAAATTTCTAAAAAAAGAAAAATTCAGGATGGTTTCTCTAGGCACCATACTTCCACTACTTCAAACAGGAGATTGGCTTTCTTCTCTGGATCTTCAAGTCGCTTACGCTCACATTTCCATATTCCCTCCTCATTGCAAGTATCTGCGCTTCATGGTGGGCCATCACCATTTCCAATACAGAGTTCTGCCATTCGGACTGGCATCTGCTCCCAGAGTCTTCACCAAATGTCTGGCAGTAATAGCAGGACATTTGCACAAGGAAAGTGTCCATGTTTTTCCATATCTGGACGACTGGCTCATCAGGAGTCCATCTCAGCAAGGAGCTCTCATTTCTCCGACTCGAACAATTACTCTACTTCACTCCATGGGTTTTCTTATCAATTATCAAGATTCCCATCTCACTCCAACTCACCTGCTTCAATTCATAGGTGCAGAATTGAACACCAATCTAGCAAAGGCCATTCTACCCATACATCGGGCAAAGACACTTACTCTACTAGCAAGATCCATTTACTTACAGAAACAAACGACAGCTCATCAGTTTCTAACTTTACTAGGCCACATGGCCTCCACAGTTCATGTCACTCCTATGGCACGGCTCGCCATGAGTTACCCAATGGACTTTAAGATCACAATGGATCCAGGCCATTCAACCACTACATTATCCAATTCAAGTAACCCACCAACTAAGATAATCTCTACTTTGGTGGACAAACATGGACAACTTGCGCAAAGGCCTACCTTTTCAGCAACCAGTCCCACAGATAACTTTAACTACAGATGCATCCACCTTGGGTTGGGGAGCTCACATAGACAATCTCCAAACACAGGGGACTTGGAGAAACCTCGAAGCAACGTTTCAAATAAATTTCCTGGAGCTTCAAGCTATATGTTATGCGCTACATGCGTTCAAGGACTGCCTTTCACACAAGACTGTTCTAATCAAAATGAACAACACAGTAGCCATGTGGTACATCAACAAACAGGGAGGTACGGGCTCGTATCTCCTTTGTCAAGAAGCTGCACAGATTTGGGCCTGGGCCCTAACATTCAATGTTTTTCTCCAGGCCACTTATCTGGCAGGCATTCAAAATGTACTAGCGGATCGACTCAGTCGTCAATTCCAACCACACGAATGGTCCCTGGATCCCTCAGTAGCGACCAGGATCTTTCAACGTTGGGGTCAACCGACAATAGACCTCTTTGCGTCACATCTGAATCACAAAGTGGACAAGTTCTGTGCTCTGCACAGGCAGAAGAACCAGCCAGCCAAGGACGCCTTTGCTCGTCCTTGGAACTCGGGCATTCTGTACGCGTATCCTCCAATACCGCTCATAACCAAAACTCTAGTGAAGCTACAACAGGACAAGGGGTCCATGATACTCATAGCCCCATAATGGCCTCGTCAAGTATGGTTTCCCACACTTCTGGACCTCTCAGTCAAGGATCCCATTCGCCTGGGAGTAGCTCCCACTCTCATAACTCAGGATCAGGGTCGGTTGCGCCATCCCAACCTTCAATCCCTATCCCTGACAGCATGGATGTTGAAAGCTTAATTCTACAACCACTCAATCTTTCAACCAATGTATCTCAAGTGCTTCTAGCTTCATGTAAACCTTCCACACGTAAGAACTATTCTTTGAAATGGAAACAGTTTACTTTGTGGTGTAGGCAGAAAAAAATTGATCCTTTTGCTTGCCCCACTGCTTCTCTACTAGAATACTTATACCATCTTTCAGAATCTGGTCTTCAGACTTCATCTGTAAGAGTACATTTAAGTGCAATCTCAGCCTACCATAACAAGGTAGGAGATGCACCTATTTCCATTCAACCTCTTGTCAGTAGGTTTATGAGAGGTTTAACGCATCTAAAACCACCAATACGGCCACCAGCCATAGAATGGGACCTGAATCTGGTCTTAACAAGGCTCATACGTTCCCCTTTTGAACCCATCGATTCCTGTGATCTTAAATTTCTCACATGGAAGACTATCTTCCTCATAGCCATTATATCAGCTAGAAGGGTTAGTGAGTTACAAGCACTTGTCACATACTCACCCTATACAAAGTTCCTAAATGACAGTGGTTCTCTGTACACATCCAAAATTCCTTCCCAAAATAGTTACGGAATTCCACTTGAACCAATCCATAGTTTTTTACCCACATTCTTTCCAAGGCCTCATTCCCATCCAGGAGAAACAGCCTTATATACCTTGGACTGTAAGCGTGCACTAGCATTTTATATAAACCGCACTGCAGTCCACAGGAAATCCACTCAACTCTTTGTATCTTATGATCCAAACAAACCAGGAAAAGCAGTGGGTAAACATACTATATCCAATTGGGTAGCAGATTGCATACAGTTTTGCTATGACAAAGCAGGCCTTCCTCTCCAAGGGCGAGTAAAGGCGCATTCAGTAAGAGAAATGTCAACCTCGGTAGCACACTATTGTTCAGTACCAATTCTTGACATATGTAAAGCAGCAACATGGAGTTCTCTTCACACCTTTGCAGCTCATTACTGTTTGGACAAACAAGGGTAACAAGATTCAGCATATGGACAATCTGTCTTAAAGAACTTGTTTCCAGTTTAATCCCAACTCCTTCTATATCCAATCTGCTGTGATCTTCGGCTGCTTCATTTTCAACAACAATACTTCACTGTTGCTTCACTACAAAATGACTCAGCCTCTAGCTTGCTAATCACCCATATGTGAGGACTAGCATCCTGCTTGTCCTGGGATAAAGCAAAATTGCTTACCTTGTAATAGGTGTTATCCCAGGACAGCAGGATGTAGTCCTCACGAAACCCACCCGCCACCCCGCAGAGTTGGGACACATTCCTTTTCTTAGTCTAATTTTAGCTAATGCTTATTGCTACATACGAGACTGAAGAGAGACACCTGTGGCAGAGAATATCATGGCATGCTGGGCATGCTTAGTGGCCTCACAGGGCCAGTCAAAAGTTTCTAGAAACTTTGACAAAGTTTTCCTGCACTAGGACTCAGTGACGTCACCCATATGTGAGGACTACATCCTGCTGTCCTGGGATAACACCTATTACAAGGTAAGCAATTTTGATATACCCCAGTACAGGGAGGCGAACACAGAAGTCATGCGGTTTGAAAACTCCTGTGTATTTTGTCTATTATAGTCTTAGTGGTGTTGACTGCTGGGCAGTGTAATAAAAACAAGTTCACACATCAACCACAAACCATAAGAGGAAAAAAATCAGTTTTAATCCATTTTTTATCGCACATTAAAAACTTTACTGAAAAAGGAATCCTAATAGTCTTCAGTATAAATAATAAAGCCTGATAAAACCAAATGGATTGAAAGTGCCTTACATCTTAAACAGATTTTTACAACAAATTCTTAACTATACACATTTTTTTAATCATCTGGACATGACCCTTCATTCCCTGCATTAAAGTAAAACACTTGCCACCTTCCTGGTGTGAACTAAGCCCATAGAAAATCCATTCTATGACCCCTATAGATCTGAGGGTATAAAGACAAAATGCATATTTTTTTTTGAATTGCATTGAATTGATTATGCTCAGGGAGGCCTGACCTTAGAACGGCATGTCAAGGTCCATAATGTTAGGATCATAGTGCAAATCTGGTATGGAGCTGAGTCTGTAAATTGCAGTACTATCGAGGCATCTCCTCCCAGTGGATTTAGTAAGGTTGGACTGTCAGTACTTCATTTACACAATATTGATGGCCGAAAAAGACCAAATAGTTCATCAAGTCTGCCCAAAATTGACTGCTGCTTGAAGGTTAGAACCTAATTCCAATGCAGCTTTTATGATTTTTGTTTGACTATATTAAAAAAAAAAAAAAAAAAAAAAAAAATTAAAAAAAAGTGAAACTAAAACAGGAAATGGGGGTTTTCCCAACAACAAAAACTTCCTGTCAATTTGCAGTTTTGTTGTCCCTCCCCCCCCCTTTTTTTTAATGGTAAATCTGTTTTTATTGTTTTTTAAAAAGCAGTAAACAGAGTGGCATATGATACATAATATGCTCTGTTACATGACTTTCTATTTCTGATTTATTGTCTGGCTTTAATTGGGTCCCTTTCGGTGCATGGGGGGGGGGGGGGGGGGGATTGCAGGGGTACTAGGGGAGGAAGGTATACTCATAGAAGCTTATGACCTTTATTTTTTTTTAATTTACAGTCCTAACAGGTCGATACAGTAACGTTGAGTTAAAGATTCCCCGTCTGTAACGTGCTGGGAGCGCACAATACAGACGAGTAAGGCCATCCAGCGATACAGTCTCCAGTTTCACGCGTCCTTAGCGCTTCCTAAACCCTTTCCGCACCCAGCATGTAAATGAACGAAAAAGCTGTATAATGAAGGAATTAGCTATTCCCCTGCGATACTGTAACGGGCGCTGATATTATCTCCTCCGTAACCCGCTGTTCTGCCGCGGCCTTAACCTGCTAGTTTACCGCCTCCCCCTAGTAGGAGTTAGTGTAGTGTAGTGTAAAAACATTGCTTACCCGCCCTGGTCCCGTCCGGTCTCCTGCAGCCCCGTCCGGTCCCCTCCTCCCGAAGCAAAAAAAAAAACAAACGAAAAAGTAGCAAGGCTCGGGCCTGCTACGGTAAGTGTAAAAAGTGTAAAAAACAAAAAACCTGTGTTATATAAAATTGTTAAACAATTTTATATACCTGTCGGAGGGCCGTGGGTCCAGGCGGCCGTGGCGGCGGGCAGCCATCAGCGGCATCCGGTAGTCCCTTCTCCCTTCCTCCCGATTTCGCACGGGCATTCATCCAGGCAGAGGGAGCCGACGGCGAACGACCTCCGGCTCCCCCTGCCTGGATGAGCGCCAAAATCGCACGGGCGGGGCGGCAGCGGGGGGCGGCAGCAGGATCCGGGAGCGGCGGGTATGCAGCAGCGGGGTCCGGGGGGCAGCGGCAGCAGGATCCAGGGGCGAGTAGCGGCAGCGTGTTCGATCGGGCAGGTAGGTGGGAAAAAAAGATGGCCGCCTGCACGGGGGAAAGCTGCAATTGGCCGCTGAAGACGTGACGTCACACCCCTGTGACGCCAAACGTCGTGACGTCACGTCTTCAGCGGCCAATTGCACGCTTTTCCCGTGCAGGCGGCCATCTTTTTTTTGCCACCTACCTGCCTGCCCGATCGAACACGCTGCCGCTACTCGCTCCCCGGATCTCGCTGCCGCCCCTGGATCCTGCTGCCGCTGCCCCCCCCGGACCCCGCTGCTGCCTACCCGCCGCTCCCGGATCCTGCTGCCGCCCCCCCCCCCCCCCCCCCCCGCTGCCGACCCGCCCGTGCGATTTTGGGAGAAGGGACTACCGGATGCCGCTGATGGCTGCCCACCGGCCGCCTGGACCCACGGCCCTCTGACAGGTATTTTAAAATTTTTTTATTTTTTTATATAACACAGGTTTTTTGTTTTTTACACTTT